>NC_046232.1:20960832-21208332 GCF_009819885.2 Catharus ustulatus
ATGGATGGATGGATGGATGGATGGATGGATGGATGATGGATGGATGATGGATGGATGATGGATGGATGATGGATGGATGGATGATGGATTGATGGATGATGGATGATGGATGATGGATGGATGGATGGATGGATGATGGATGGATGATGGATGGATGGATGGATGGATGATGGATGGATGATGGATGGATGATGGATGGATGGATGGATGGATGATGGATGGATGGATGGATAGATGGATGGATGGATGGATGATGGATGGATGATGGATGGATGATGGATGATGGATGATGGATGGATGATGGATGGATGATGGATGGATGGATGGATGGATGGATGGATGGATGGGAGCCGGGAGGGATCGCTCAGAGCCAGGAGGGATCGCTCAGGGATGGGAGGGATCACTCAGAGCAGGGAGGGATCACTCAGAGCCGGGAGGGATCACTCAGAGCAGGGAGGGATCACTCAGAGCAGGGAGGGATCACTCAGAGCCGGGAGGGATCACTCAGAGCAGGGAGGGATCGCTCAGAGCAGGGAGGGATCACTCAGAGCCGGCAGGGATCACCCTTAGCCGGGAGGGATCGCCCCCAGCTCTGCCGGCCCGGGGCCAGGCTGGGTTCAGCCGTTCCCGTGGTTTCACAGCTCCCATCCCACCTCACCACAAGGCCGAGAGGAAATTGCAATTATTTGCTGATGGTTTTTCAGAGCTCCCCCGGAGCCAGCGCTTCCCAGACGCTGCCACAGGAGCTCCTTGTTTGTGCTGCACCACCAACCTGCTTCTCCTCTGCCAAAACTATTCCCTGGGCAGCTGTGGGAAGCCTTGGCTTGGAAAAAAAGTAATATTTCACAATCTAAAAGGGAGAGAGGCAGAAAACTTCTCCCTGAGCTCCCCCCTGCCCATTCCAGAGGTGCTGTGCCCATGAGGAGACCCCAGGAAGTTTTTCCTGCAGGGATGAACATTTCTGTGCCCATGAGGAGACCCCAGGAAATTTTTCCTGCAGGGATGAACATTTCTGTGCCCAGAATCAGTCCTGTGGAAGTCAGAGGAATTTCCAGCAGCTTTTCCCTGCTGAGTGCCCAGAGCCCTGGGAGCTGCCCCAGGAGCTGCCCCAGGAGCAGGACATGGGTGGAACACCTGGATCACTGGTAGGATCTTGGATCCAGTCTGTTCTCCCATGTCCCTGAGGGGACTTTCCTCAGGGAACTGCAGCGTTTGCTGCTGGACTGTCCCTGCCAGGGCAGGAAATGGAGTCACACGGTGGTTAGGCTGGGAAAACACCTCTCAGATCATCCAGCCCAGCCAGAAACGCGTTCCCAGCCCAGGCAGGGCTGTCTTTGGCCCCAGGGTTTCCCCACAAAGGGTTCCTTCCTTCTGCTGCATGAGGAACACAGAGAGATGCAGACCCAGAACAGATTTGACCTCGGCAGCACCAAGATCCAGATCAAATAAAGGTTTGGAGGGGCTGGTGCTCAGCTCCACCGGGCCCCTGGAAGCACCTGCAGGTTGTCCCCAGCCAGGCCTGGAGGTGACACCAACAGGAGATGGAAAAAGCTCCAAAACAAAGCCAGAGCAGGAGCTTGGGCTGGAGCTGCAGGCCCTGAGCCCATCGTGTGCTGCTCACACAGAGCCAGCACCCAGCACAGGAAACTGCAGTGGGGCAGCAGAGCTCCCACCCTGCAGATCTGAGCCAGCCCCAGCCCCAAACCCAGCTCAAAACTCAGAGCCCAGAGCTGCTCAGCAGGGTCAGAGCCCTCAGCACCTTCACCCCACGGATCCTCTCCCTCCAGGCTGGGCACCAGCAGGAATTTCCCCATGGAAAGGGTGCTCAGGGCTGCCCAAGGGTCTGCAGGGAGTCCAAGGAATCCCTGGAGGTGGCCAAGGGGTTCCTGGAGGTGGCCAAGGAATCCCTGGAGGTGGCCAAGGAATCCCTGGAGGTGGCCAAGGAGGACCAGAAGGGGATTTGCAGAATCAGAAGGGATTTTCAGAACCAGGGGGCATTTGCAGCAGAACCTGGAGGGATTTTCAGAACCAGGAGGGACTGGCAGAACCAGAAGGGATTTGCAACAGAACCAGAAGGGATTTGCAGAACCAGGAAGGATTTACAAGAGAACCAGAAGGGGATTTGCAGAATCAGAAGGGATTTTCAGACCCAGGGGGAATTGGCAGAACCAGAAGGGATTGGCAGAACCGGGAGGGATTTGCAGCAGAACCAGGAGGATTTGCAGGAGAACCAGAAGGGATCTGCAGAACCAGGAGGGATTTGCAGGACCAGGAGGTGTTTTTTTTTGTTTTTTTGGTTTTTTTTGTGGGGTTTTTTTGGGTTGGTTTTTTTTTTTTTTTTCCATGTGCTGCAGAGAGCGGTGGGAGCAGGCTGGAATCTGCGGGAGGCGATGATGAGCTGAGCGGGGCCGTCCCAGCGAGACAGGCTCGCTGCAATTAGGAGCCAATTTGGGTCATGTTTGGATTGGGAGGGGTTTACATGCCGGTGGTCTCCGGAGGCTGAGCTCCTGCCTGGGAGGGTTTTCCTGCCAGCCCATCCCTTTGTGCGATGCTCAGCCCGAGCTGCCTCTCAAAGAGCCAGCCCCGCTCATTATCAAAGCCACAAACCATCTGGTTCCACTTTGCTGGGGAAAGGCAGCGAGTGCAAATCTGGTTTCACTTGGGTTTTCCTTGCCTGGGTTATGGTTTGCTCCGTGTTTCATGTTGTTACTGCAATTCGATAGTTGGGCAGTGGGTGGCCCGGTTCCCATTTGAAACTAATTTACAGCTTTGTCTGGCAAAATTGTTGCTTCCAATCAATTAGCGCTGACACCGAAATTAAACCATGCTGGGGTCCCGACGCACGAGGAAGCAGGTCCTCGTTTTTTGGAAGGAATTCTGCTCTTCAGAGGGGAATCTGGTGGCTCACCCTTCCCCCGTGCCAGGCTGGATTTTTATTTTGCAAGATCCAGCCTGTGTTTCTTTCCAGCAGGTTTAATAGGCGAGGCTGAGATCCCTGGTGGATGCTATTTTGGTTTTACAGCCGTGACCTTGTTAAGGAGATGGACAAACAAGGCAGAAATGGAACATTAATAAATAAAGGCTGAATCCATCAAAGTGCCTGCAGCAGCCCTGCAGGAGCACTGGGAGCAAACCATAATTCCAGTTCCAGTTCCCAGCCCCTTCCCTGCCAGGCTGGAGCAGCTCCTGCCCCTCTGACCCCCCCAGGCCAGAATCCCTCACCTGAGCTGGCCCTGGCACCCTGAGCCTGGCTTTATAGTCCTGTCCTTGTTGTGAGAGCCAAAGCCTGGCCTAAGCCCACCCAGGCAAGCTCAGCTCAGCGCAGCAGTGCCAGCTCGGGGAGGTTTGGCTGGGCTCTGCAAACATCGGGATTTCAGTCCCTGGAGGATGAACAATGCCCCGAGCCGGGGGCCAGGCTCCACAGGGATCTGGGCTGGGAGTGAGAGGGGACAGGACTCACCCAGGGTGGGGATGCCACCCTCAGCCTGGCCCTTCCTGCAGCCACAAACCCCAAATTCCCCTGGGATGGGGCCCAACGGGATCCAGCTCGGGCTGGGACCCAGGGCAGGGCTCCAAACCCCACACAGGGCTGGGGGCGGGGGCTGAACTGGAGTGGGGACCCCTGGAACGTGGAACCCTCCTGGAACCTCCCTGGGACCCGCCTGGAACTCACCTGGAACCCACCTGGAACGTGGAACCCTCCTGGAACCCACCTAGAACTCACCTGGAACCCACCTGGAACATGGAACACCCCTGGAACCCACCTGGAACCCACCTGGAACCCACCTGGGACCTGGAACCCACCTGAGACCCCCCTGGAACACCCCTGGAACCTGGAACCTGCCTGGAACCTGCCTGGAACCCGCCTGGAACCCACCTAAGACCCACCTGGAACATGGAACACTCCTGGAACCTCCCTGGAACCTGGAAACCCACCTGGAACCCACCTGGAACCTGGAACACCCCTGGAACCTGCCTAGAACCTCCCTGGAACCCCCCTGGAACACCCTTGGAACCTGGAACTCACCTGGAACCTGCCTGGAACCCCCCTGGAACCTCCCTGGAACCCACCTGGAACTCACCTGGGACCTGGAACCCACCTGAGACCCACCTGGAACCCACCTGGAACCTGCCTGGAACCTGGAACACCCCTGGAACCTGCCTGGAACCTCCCTGGAACCTGGAACTCACCTGGAACCCACCTGGAACCCACCTGGAACATGGAACACTCCTGGAACCTGCCTGGGACCTGGAACACTCCTGGAACCCCCCTGGAACCCACCTGGAACCTGGAACACCCCTGGAACCTGCCTGGGACCTGGAACACTCCTGGAACCCCCCTGGAACCCACCTGGAACCCACCTGGGACCTGGAACCCACCTGGAACCTCCCTGGAACCTGGAACACTCCTGGAACCTGCCTGGGACCTGGAAACCCACCTGGAACCTCCCTGGAACCTACCTGGAACCTGGAACACTCCTGGAACCCCCCTGGAACCCACCTGGAGTTCACCTGGAACCTGGAACCCACCTGGGACCTCCCTGGAACCTCCCTGGACTCCCCCTGGACCCTCGCCCTGAACCCAGGCACTCCTGGCCCTGCCCAGGTCCCACGTGTGGCAGGACAGGAGCCCCTGGGCAGATCCCCCCCCTGCTCACTCCTGCAGGGCTCTGAGCTCCCAGCTCTGCCTCCCCTCCCTCCTGGGGGCTCCCAGCACAGCTCAGCCCGGGGACAAGCCCAGCAGCTGGTTCCAGAGGTTCCAGAGGTGCCAGCCCCGTTTGCTGCAGCCCTGGCAGGGCAGAGCCTGGCCCAGGTGCTTTGCTGAGCCCCAGCCTTGCCCTGAGCCCTTTGCTCCCCACCCCTGACCCTTCCCCAGGGCTGCTCTGAATGGCACAGACACCTCCTGGGCTCACACACCTCCAGGGCTCAGCCAAAACCTCCCCAAACCTCCCCCAGCACCTGGACCCTCAGCAGAGCTGGGGCTGCTTAGAACCAGCAAACACGACAAAAAAAAATTAAAAAAAAAATAAAATAAAAATGGAACCTCTCTCCCAACAGGAAGAAAAATATTTTTTAAAGCCTTGAAGTTTTTACAGCTGGTGAGAGGCAGCACCAGGAAGGCTGGAGGGCAGCCCTGGCCAGCAAATTCCAGCCAAAGTAGGAGCATGGGAGAATTCCAGAGCAGACAGGAAAAAGAGATGAAGAAGAAGAAGAAAGGAGATGAAGCAGCTGAGATAAAAACGAGATCGCTGACAGGCTGCTGCCCACGGAGCAGGGCACCACAGCCTCGTGTCTGAAGATGCAGCAGCCAGAGCTGGGAAAATTCCCTGGCTTTGAAGCCCAGGTCTTCCTGGAGACAAACAGCTCTAATCCACACTCCTGAGTAATTCTCTCTTTGGCAGCACATCATACCAGCATCGATTTAAACCTCGGGGCAGCTGCACTGGCTTTAATCTGGGTTTTATTTTTGTAAACTCCAGTTTCAAGGAGCTGCTCACGGAGCAGAGCGGGGCTGGGTGGCAGGAGCAGAGCCAGAATCACTCAGGGCTGCACTGGAAACACTTGAGCTTCTTCAACAACAGCCACCAAATGTGAAAAGCTTTGATCCTAAAAAGGTAACAGCCCTGCCGGGGAGGAAAAGGGGTCAAGCTGCTGTGCTGGGCTGGGGCAGCTCCCTCTGCTGCCTCTGCTGCCCCTGCTCTGAGCACAGCTCAGCTCACACACAGCTCCCAGCACAGCCCAGGGATCGCTGCCCTGCTCTGAGCACAGCACAGCTCCCAGCACAGCCCAGGGATTGCTCTGCCAAGGTCTCCAGGAACAGAACCCGGGCCTGGAAAGGGAAATGCCAGCCCCGAGGGACCCAGCTGGGAGAGCAGGGGGAGCAAACCCGTGCACTGGTCACAAACCCATGACATTAATAAATCCCATGTACTGGTCATTAATAAATCCCATACACTGGGCACAAATCCATGCATTGGTCATTAAAAAATCCCATACACTGGTCACAAACCCATGGACTGGTTATAAACCCATAGACTGGTCATTAATAAACCCCATGCACTGATTATAAACCCATGCACTGGTCATTAATAAATCACATACACTGATAACAAACCCATGCACTGGTCATTAATAAATCACATACACTGATAACAAACCCATGCACTGGTAACAAACCCCTTGCACTGATTATAAACCCCATGCACTGGTCACAAACCCATGCACTGGTCATTAATAAACCCCATACACTGGTAACAAACCCAGGTAGTGGTCATTAATAAACCCCATGCACTGGTCACAAACGCATGCACTGGTCATTCAGCCCACTGGGTTTCAGCCCCCAGACTGGGAGATCGATGGAATTGTGTCCCAGGACATTCCCAGCCAGGGGAGATGCTCAGACACAGAATTACCCCGGGGCTCAGGTTGGACCCTGAGGGAGAAGGGCTCTGGGGACAGCCTCGCTCCCGTCTGGCTCATTTTCCTGAATTTTCCCGATTTTCCCGAATTTTCCCAGATTTTCCCGGTTTCCCCGGATTTCCCAATTTTCCCCGATTTTCCCGCATTTTCCCGATTCCCCGGATTTTCCCAATTTTCCCCGGATTTTCCCGATTTTCCCGATTTCCCGGATTTTCCCGATTTTCCCGGATTTTCCCGATTTTCCCGCATTTTCCCGTATTTTCTCAATTTTCCCGGATTTTCCCCAATTTTCCCGATTTCCCCCATTCCCGGCTGTCCCCAGCTCGCAGAGCTTTGTCCCGTCTCTGGCACCCTCTGCAGGTGCACCAGCTCGCTCCGAGGATGGAGTGCGGGAGGATTTGCTGAGCCCAGCCCAGACCCTGCAGGGACAAACGAGGCCGAACATCCCCGGGTGTCAGCACAGCCCCGTCCCCATCCCAGCCCGAGCTCCAGGGCAGAACAGCGAATTATACACATTATTGTGTGTAATCAGGGCACGACACCCTGAAGTGTCAGCGGCAAAAAGCCCCACTTTAATGTTATAGTTTATTTTTAAATAGTTCTTAAAAATACCGTGTTTAACTTTAATTGCTTGGTAACTTTTTTGTCAATAAATTCATTAGTGAGAAGGTGTTTGTGTGTGGATGATCAATGCCCTCTCTCTGTACAGGTGTTCACATTTTTCCTCTGTGGATTCTCACGGGTCACACTTCTATTTTTCACAAACTGCCTCCTTGCAAGAGCAGATTGTTGTGCAAACTGATTCTCAGGATTCTTTTTCATGGGAACCTAACTTGGGACAGCGAGGTTTGAACTATGATGTACAATGATTTTTCTTTCATAAGGTTTTACCTGCATGCAGCAACTCCCCCTCTGCACTCCAGCAGAGCTCAGGGAGTTCATTCCTCACTCTGGAGCAGGAAAGGGCTGGGAGAGCTCGGGGGGAGGAACTGGAGTGGGAAAGAGCTGCTGGAACAGGGTGGGAGTGGGTTTGGGGTGAGCAGGGCACAGGGCAGTGCTGCAGTTGGATTTGGGGTGAGCAGGGCACAGGGCTCACCCTGCAGTTGGGTTTGGGGTGAGCAGGGCACAGGGCTCACCCTGCAGTTGGTTTTTGGGGTGAGCAGGGCACAGGGCTCACCCTGCAGTTGGTTTTTGGGGTGAGCAGGGCACAGGGCTCACCCTGCAGTTGGGTTTGGGGTGAGCAGGGCACAGGGCTCACCCTGCAGTTGGTTTTTGGGGTGAGCAGGGCACAGGGCTCACCCTGCAGTTGGTTTTTGGGGTGAGCAGGGCACAGGGCTCACCCTGCAGTTGGGTTTGGGGTGAGCAGGGCACAGGGCTCACCCTGCAGTTGGTTTTTGGGGTGAGCAGGGCACAGGGCTCACCCTGCAGTTGGTTTTTGGGGTGAGCAGGGCACAGGGCTCACCCTGCAGTTGGGTTTGGGGTGAGCAGGGCACAGGGCTCACCCTGCAGTTGTTTTTTTGGGTGAGCAGGGCACAGGGCTCACCCTGCAGTTGGGTTTGGGGTGAGCAGGGCACAGGGCTCACCCTGCAGTTGTTTTTTGGGGTGAGCAGGGCACAGGGCTCACCCTGCAGTTGTTTTTTGGGTGAGCAGGGCACAGGGCTCACCCTGCAGTTGTTTTTTTGGGATGAGCAGGGCACAGGGCTCACCCTGCAGTTGTTTTTTGGGGTGAGCAGGGCACAGGGCTCACCCTGCAGTTGTTTTTTGGGGTGAGCAGGGCACAGGGCTCACCCTGCAGTTGTTTTTTGGGGTGAGCAGGGCACAGTGCTCAGTTGTTTTTTGGGGTGAGCAGGGCACAGGGCTCACCCTGCAGTTGTTTTTTGGGGTGAGCAGGGCACAGTGCTCAGTTGTTTTTTGGGTGAGCAGGGCACAGGGCAGTGCTGCAGTTGGGTTTGGGGTGAGCAGGGCACAGGGCTCACCCTGCAGTTGGTTTTTTTGGGTGAGCAGGGCACAGGGCTCACCCTGCAGTTGGGTTTGGGGTGAGCAGGGCACAGGGCTCACCCTGCAGTTGTTTTTTGGGGGTGAGCAGGGCACAGGGCTCACCCTGCAGGTGCTGCTCCCAGCCCTCTGTGCAAGGCAGGTCCTGCCCAGCTCCATCCCCGCTCTGGGAGGGATGTGGGGAATTCTTGCCCTGGCTCCTGGCTGCTGGCCCAGCCCCGTGTGAGCAGCCAGCACCTCCCATCGGGACAGCAAACACGGGAGGCACAGCAGCCTCTGGCTCTGATTTATCCAGGAATGCTCTGGGGATTGGAGCCTCCTCGTTCTGCTGCTCTGAACACCTGCAGGAATCCACGGAGCTCTGAGGAAATTCCCCATCCAGAGTCTCCACCACACATCCATGAGTGCAGAATTTATCTTCAGCTGCTCTGACCCTGGGCAGCTCAGACAGAAGCCAAGGAAATGGAAAAAGCCGTGACTGCACAGCCTTTATCAGCGAGCAGATTCCAAGCACAGCATTCCCTGCACATGAGAGATGCCGCAGGATTGGCATGTTTCCTTCCTGAAGAATTTGCAAAATATCCTCTTTTATTTTTTTCTTTTTTTGTTTTTTTTTTTTTTTTTCCTGCAGCAAAATCAAAGCCAGACTCAGCCTCAAATGATTAAAGGTTAACTAAGACTTCAAACAATCTCACGCGATGGCTCGTTCTCCAGGAACGATGGGACACAAACTGGGCCTGGCTTTGAGGTCTGCCTTTAATTAGGGCCGTGTCAGAGGGCCCTGAGCAGGAAAAGAGGCTCTGGCACAGATGGGAGATGTGCTCTGGAAATTCCTCACAAAGAAGAATATTGCTGCACCTGCTCTGGGCCGAACGCTGCCCCGAGCTTGGGCTCAGGTGGGGTTGGGATGTTTAAAAGGAGATTGCACTGCAGCAGTGGGGTTTGTTCTCTGCAGAACAAGGTGAGCTGGATGGGGATGGGGGACAAGCACAGCCTGGGCTGGAGACAGATGGGAATTGTCACAAGGGCTGCAGAGAGATGGGACAGCAAGGAACAGCCCCGAGGCACAGCCTGGACACAGTCTGGGACACAGTCTGGGACACAGCCTGGGACACAGAGACACAGCCTGGGACACAGCCTGGGCTCTGGGGTGTCTGTGCACCCAGGGCTGCACCCCTGATCCCTGATCCCTGCCAGCTCAGAGCTGCACCCCTGATCCCCAATTTCTGATCCCTGCCAGCTTAGAGCTCCATCCCTGATCCCTGATCCCTGCCAGCCAGAGCTCCATCCCTGATCTCTGATTCCTGCCAGCTCACAGGGTTCCATCCCTCATCTCTGCCAGCTCAAGGCTCCATCCCTGATCCCTGATCCCTGCCAGCTCACAGAGCTCCATTCCTAATCTCTGCCAGCTCAGGGCTCCATCCCTGATCCCTGATCCCTGCCAGCTCACAGAGCTCCATCCCAGATCCCTAATCTCTGCTCCCTGCCAGCTCAGGGCTCCATCCCTGATCTCTGATCCCTGCCAGCTCAGGGCTCCATCCCTGATCTCTGATCCCTGCCAGCTCACAGATCTCCATCCCTGATCCCTGCCAGCTCACAGAGCTCCATCTCAGATCCCTAATCTCTGATCCCTGCCAGCTCAGGGGTCCCCTGGCTGTCCCAGCTCAGGGACTGGAACCTGGAGCAGAGGATCCCACAACTCCCCACACTGGGAAGCAGCAGCTGCTCCAGCACCTCCTCCTCTCGCTCCTCCCCAGCCCAGCCCCAGCAGCGTGTTAATTAAAAGAGGTGGCTCCGTGCACCTTTTTCCCATTGATCTGCACTCAACAAGAGCCCATAAAGCAAGGAATTAAAGCCATAATTTACAGCCCTTGGCCGGGCTGCCTGCGAGCTCTGGCTGCCACATTGTACACGATGCTTTCCTGCTTCTGCCAGGACATAAACTCCACACAACAGCTCCAAAAAGAGAAAAAAAAACCCCAAAAAGCCCTAACCCCCCCCAGCCTTCCTGCAGGAGGCAGCAGGAGGATGGCTTTGAGCTCGCAGTGTCTGATGTGGGGCCAAGGCGTGGTTCCAATCAGAGCAGATGAAAGGTTCTGCTCCTGCCAGGTGTGCCCTGGCACCGCAGCCTCCAGCACAGACATGTCACAGCAATAAAAGCAAAATGAGCACCATGTGCCTAGAAACAGCCTCTCATTTCACTGGTTTCTAGAAATGAGCTTTCCCAGGGCGAGGTCCGGGGTTTTCTCTGACACGAGGGATTCCAGCACTGGCTCTGGGAGAGGCTGGGAACAGCAGCAGCTCTCTGCTCCTGTTTACAGAGGAGGCTCCAGGAGCTGAGTGGAACCTTCAAAGTGACAACAATTCCTGGGGGGCGAGGGGCCAGAGCTGAGCAAACCAAATGTCGGGAATGTGAAGGGCAGGGGAAGCCACGGAGCTGTGATGGAGCCGTGGTGGGGCTGGGGAAGGATCCACAAACAAAAACAGGGCTGGGGAAGGATCCACAAACAAAAACAGGGCTGGGAAAGGATCCACAAACAAAAACAGGGCTGGGAAGGATCCACAAACAGGAACAGGGATGGGAGAAAAGATCCACAAACAAAAACAGGGCTAGGGAAGGATCCACAAACAAAAAGAGGGCTGGGGATGGATCCACAAACAAAAACAGGGCTGGGGAAGGATCCACAAACAAAAACAGGGCTGGGGAAGGATCCACAAACAAAAACAGGGCTGGGGGAGGATCCACAAACAAAAACAGGGCTGGGGAAGGATCCACAAACAGGAGCAGGGCTGGGGAAGGATCCACAAACAGGAGCAGGGCTGGGGGAAAGGATCCACAAACAGGAGCAGGGCTGGGGAAGGATCCACAAACAAACAAAAACAGGGCTGGGGAAGGATCCACAAACAAACAAAAACAGGGCTGGGGAAGGATCCACAAACAAAAACAGGGCTGGGGATGGATCCACAAACAGGAGCAGGGCTGGGGAAGGATCCACAAACAAACAGGAGCAGGGCTGGGGAGGGATCCACAAACAAAAACAGGGCTGGGGAAGGATCCACAAACAAAAACAGGGCTGGGGATGGATCCACAAACAGGAGCAGGGCTGGGGGAGGATCCACAAACAAAAACAGGGCTGGGGAAGGATCCACAAACAAACAGGAGCAGGGCTCCTCACTTAATGAAGTGTAAAACTAATTATTATGAAATAAAACTAGCTGTTCACCAAGTGGAAAACCAGCCCTATTTTCCCTCTGCAGTGTGTTCCCCCCCTGCTCTGCAAATGTAAAAATAAATATCCCTCCCAGCAGCGAGCTGCAGCCCACCAATGAAAACCTGCACAATTTAATGGCCCTTAAATGCTCAACATCTTTTTCCCTTCCTGTAAAATCCATCTGACCTAATGGCTGTGACAATTACATGTATGGCCTTCCTATTAAAAGGCAATTTTCTGAGTTGGCAGAGCTGACAGAAGCAGTGAACTCCAGCTCCATTTCCTCAAGACAAAAGGGAAAATTCCCTTTCCAGAGAGCAGCCAGGCAGCAGAGCTGGTGCCAGGACCAGCTCCAGGCTCCATCAGCTCGGTGATGTCCCACTTTTGGGCCACTCCCTGGTGGCACCTGGCACTCTGGTGAGCTCCCAGTAGGGCTCTGGGGCTGTCCCCAGGGAGGGGACAGTGCCAGGGTTTTATTTCTCCCTTCCCTGGGCCTGGAGTCACCCCCAAGCCCCAGGATTTCCACAACCCACACCTATTAAAGCTCAAAACTCTGATATGTCTTCACCTTGAAAAGGAAAAATAAAAATAATAATAAGAAGAAGAAGAAGAAACCATTTTATTGATGTAATAGGGGAGAGATTTAGTAAAACATAGCTAGAACTCTGTATCAAAATAGGCCAGTTAGTACAACAAAACAAATCCTCCCCCATGAGTTTCAAGTAATGCAATCATAAAAGATATTTGGCTAAAAAGTAACCCTTGACTCTGAGATGTTTTCTGCAATAATCCTCTAAGAAACTCAAGGAAAGCAGCAGCAGATCTGTTTTACTACAGACACTATTTAGTAAATATATTAAAGGTATTTCTATATAAAAACTGCCCTGCACATCCATCACTGCCTGGAGCCTCCACGTGGCCTCTCCAGCCCTACAAGACTCTGCCCAAAAAGGGAGAAAAAAGGAGATAAACACAATTCTGCTTTAAAAAAAAAGAGCCCAAGGCCTGGAGGGGCAGCTGGGGGAGCCCAGGCAGCACAAAGCAGGGAACTCTGACTTCAGCCCTCATTTTTCAGGAGAATGGAGAGGAAGTTTGGCTTTTGTGCATCAGGATGCCACGTCCCCCTGGGTGGGTATCAGCAAAAGCTTTTAGAAAGCTGAGGTCAGCACTCACTGGGGCTCAGGCTGAGCTGCCCCATTTGTTAACAGGCTCATTTTTCAAACACTTCCCTTTGTAACAAATTTCATGCTTTGGTTTTTACATGGAACTTCCTTATGGAAACCATCCTGCAGTTCAAAATGAAGCCTTGTTTCGTGGGGAGACCCCAGCAATTAAAAACTCTCCTTCCATTAATCCTCCCCACTGCCATCTTCCCCCATAAACAAGATTGGAGCACATCATGAGCAGCTCAGACTTCCATCAGCTGCTGCTTGAAAGTCCAGTGCCTGGATTTTTTTGTTGGAAATTGTAGTGCCTGGATTTTTTTGCTGGAAATTGAAGTGCCTGGATTTTTTGTTGGAAATTGCAGTGCCTGGATTTTTTTGTTGGAAATTGCAGTGCCTGGATTTTTTGTTGGAAATTGCAGTGCCTGGATTTTTTTGTTGGAAATTGCAGTGCCTGGATTTTTTTGTTGGAAATTGCTGCTCTCACACCAGTCAGGACTGAAGCATCCAGAAACAATTTGGGGGGAGGGAGGGGAGGACTGTAGTGTTTGGATGGAAAACCTGATATTTTTTTTTTGAAGTCTTGTAGAAGCAAAGGCACTAAATCTTAAGCTTATATATTAAATAAAGGCTGTAACCTGGCCAGCCAAGTTACAAGAGCCACCAAAACACCTCCCTGTGTGTGTCACAGCACACCCTGCTCAGCCAGTGTGACAAATGAGCCACTTTCTCTTAATCATTAAGGGACAGCCACAGCTACAGCTCTCAGCCACACTCCTCTGCAGTTTATTTTCAACCATCCCACGAGAGTTCAAGTTCAAGGATCAACTGGAGCTCCTGGGTGTAGGTCCTGCTTTACTAAGTGGTCAATCAGACAATAAAATAATTTAACCCCTATGTCATCATTTTGACAGTTTGGAAAGATGTTCTTTTCTCCATCCCAGGAAAAAAAGTGTCAGCCTGGTTTAGTGTTTGATGAGAAGGAAAAGCTCCAGCTCTGAGGGCTGTGGGTGTGGGGGGCTGTGAGTGCAGCTTTAGCAGCACCTCTGATGTAGCAGCAGCACAATCCCTGCAGGGTGCCAGTCCCAGCAGCAGCTCAGCACACCAGGCCCTGCCTCATCCTGATGATCTGCAGCAGGGCAGCCTGCACGTCCTCGTCCATGTGGCCCTGAGGGACAAGCACTGGGCATAAACACTGGGCATAAACACTGGTCACTCACACAGTGGGCACACACACACACACACTGGGCATAAACACTGGGCATAAACACTGGGCACAGACAGACACAGTGGTCACTCACACACACAGACACTGGGCACAGGCACTGGGCACTCACACTGGACATCAACACTGGTCACAGGCACTGGACATAAACACTGGGCACAGACAGACACAGTGGTCACTCACACACACACACTGGTCACAGGCACTGGGCATAAACACTGGGCACTCACACTGGTCACTCACACACACACAGTGGTCACACACACACACAGTGGTCACTCACACACACACTGGTCACTCACACACACACACACACACAGTGGTCACTCACACACACAGTGGTCACTCACTCACACACACACACACACACAGTGGTCACACACACACACAGTGGTCACACACACACACACACACACACAGTGGTCACTCACACACACACACACACACACACACAGTGGTCACTCACAC
Source organism: Catharus ustulatus (assembly GCF_009819885.2). Classification (NCBI taxonomy): domain Eukaryota; kingdom Metazoa; phylum Chordata; class Aves; order Passeriformes; family Turdidae; genus Catharus; species Catharus ustulatus. The sequence goes on from NC_046232.1 coordinate 20,975,316, forward strand.
ACACACACACACACACACAGTGGTCACTCACACACACAGTGGTCACTCACACACACACACACACACATACAGTGGTCACTCACACACACAGTGGTCACTCACACACACACAGAGGTCACTCAGTGGTCACTCACACACACACACACAGGTCACACACTCAGTGGTCACTCACACACACACACAGAGGTCACTCAGTGGTCACTCCCACTGGACACCCCCATCCCCTGAGCCCCCCCAGCTCACCTGGACAGCGCTGAGCAGGTGGGTCCTGTACACTGCAATCACCTCCTGGTGCTGCTGCTTGGCATCCTGGGGAGAAGCAGGGACAGAGCTGAGCTCCTCACATCTGCAATAACATCTGGAACAGCTGCCCCTTCCAGCACTGCCACACCAAGCAAAGCTGAGTTTCCAGGCTGGAGTTTTACCCCCTCCACTAAAGGCACTGCTGTTTTGCTGGAAAGCTGAGCTCAGAGAATCACAGAATATCTGAGGTGGGAAGGGGCAGAGCCCAGCTCCTGGCCCTGCACACACTTTTTGGGTTAAAACCACCCATTTCAGAACACTTTACCTTACAAGAATGAACCCTGCAAACCCTGATGGATGTGTTTGTGGATCTGAGCAGGAGCAGAACTCACTTGGCTCACACACAGCTTTAACAAGGAGCTTTCCTGGAGCCACAGAGGTGTGCACAAAATCCCAGCACTCAGGTGTGTCCCCTGCTCTGTCAGTGCTTCATGACAAACCACTCAGGGCTTGCAGGCACAGGAACCCAAAGCCATAAAGAAATTACCACCTCACCCTCCCAAGGTGACAAAAACTCCACGGCTGGGTTTCTGTGAGGAATGACTAAAGCTGAGCCTGCCCTCACAAATGGTCTTGGCAGCATTACAGCAGAATATCCCATAAGCACAAATCCTGCTGCTTTGCTCATATCCTCTTTATCTGGAAAAGCTGCCAAGTGCTGCAACTCAAACTGAAGAGGAAAGCAGAACGATTTACAGAGAAGCAAGAACTCAGGGGAAAAAAAAAGCCCAACAAGTGCACTTGTGAGGGGTGAGGCTGCAGCCCCAGCAGCACAGGCACATTTCCCTGTTTTCACAAGGAATTAAGCAGTGCTACTGCACGTCAGACAGCACCTTGTGGGAGCACTTACAGCCAGCTGCTGCTGGAGTGTTCTCACTTGGCTCTGGAGCAGTTCCACCTGCTGGCTGTGCCTCTTGGAGGGGATCCCGGTGCTGTAGGTCAGCTGGGACAGCCCGTTCAGAGCCTGCTTCAGCCGCTCCACGTCCTTCAGCAGCTCTGTGATCTGCATGAGAAACCCACAGAGAGCTCCACTCAGGGATGGCTCACTGCAAACCTTCTGGAACGTTCTCTGCAGCCTGATGGAGCCCAGCAGGGTCTACTGCTAAGGGAGGGTTTGGCTTTCCTGGCTCCCATTGTGCTCCCTGGCACCGACCCTGCAGGGCAGCAGTGACACAAGGGACTGCAAAAAGGGGGGATCCCAGGATATTCCAGGTCTAACTTCTAGGAAGAACAATGAATTTTTGAAAGGCAAGTCAGAGATGCCCAACAAGCACAGGGGTTGGTACTCCCAGAAGTCTGAAGATTTAACAGGATTTAAATACTACACCGTGTCCAGAACATATAAAGGACTGGAAAAACTTTGCATAATGCAAAATGAGGACTTGAGCTGCTTTGGGCCAGCCCTGGGCACCCAGAGCTCAGCACAAAGTGGTGCTGGAACAGCTCAGGAGCTGCAGCCCAGCCCCTGAACACCGAGCCAGGAGCACAAACCCCAGAGCTCACCTTGTTGTCCTTGGCTTCCACCTGCTTTGCAGACTCCTGGATCCTCTTCTGCAGGTCAGTGATGGTTGTTAGAGACTTGTCACACCTTTCCTTCTGGTCCTTGATCTCCTGCTCGATGCCGCAGCTCCTGAGCTGGAGCAGCTCCTTCTCATCCTTGAGGTTCAGCTCGCTCCTCCTGGCCTGCAGAGCCTCCTCGCACGCCTGCTCGTACTTGTGGCTCATGCTGGCCAGGTGGTCAGCCATGCTGCTCACCTGGGCCTCCAGGGCACTCTTCACAGAGCTGAACTCTGCCCTGGCCACCAGCTCCTGGCTCTGCAGCTCTGCCAAAGCCTGCTGGCTCAGCCGCAGCTCCTCCTGCAGCCTCAGCACCTCCTGGCTCTGCGCTCGCCTTTCCGCCTCCTTCTCCTCCAGGCTGGCTCTGGCAGCCCTGATTTCTCCTTCCAGCCCTTCCTTCAGCTGGGTGTACTCCCCCAGAGGCACTGAGGATTCCTTGAGCCCGGCCAGCTCCTGCTGCAGCTCCCTGACCTGGAGCATGTCCTGCCCATGGCGCTGCTCCTTCCTGCTCAGGGCTTCCTGCAGCTCCTGCACCGTGCGCCCCAGAGCCTCCCCCAGCGCCTCCACGTGCCCTGCCAGGACCTGCTGAGCCAGGGCCCCGTCCTGCAGCTCCTCCTGCCCCTCCTGGCCCGTGTGTTTCCTCAGCAGAGCCCTGAGCTGCTGGTTGAGCTGCTCCATGGTGCTGGCACACAGCCGCTCCAGCTGGTGGGATTTCTCTGCCAGGACCTGGTTCTGCTGCAGGTCCTGCTGGATGGACACAACCCCAAGCCTCAGCTTCTCGTTCTCCTCCCTGCACCTCTGAGCTTCCTCCTGGCTGTCCCTGCAGCTCTGCTGCTGCTCCTGCAGCTGAGCCCTCAGCTCCCTCACTGTGGCCTCCAAGCTCTGCTCCCTGTCCTGCAGGGAGGCCACCGGCGCGTATTTGGACCTGATGCACTCCTGGATCGTGTCCAGCTCCTTCTTCTGGGCTTCAATCTCTGTGTGCAGCTGGGAGATCTCCTCCTGCCCCCTCTGGTGCTCAGCCCTGAGGGCAGCATTGCTCTCCTGCAGCTCCTGCACGCTTTTATTCAAAGCGTTCACCGTGCTTTCGTGATCTTTCAAACTTATATACTCCGTCTTTAATTGGGTCTGTAAGACTTTCACCTTGTTTTTCAAAGCTCCATTCTCTTCAGTTACCTTCAGGAACTCTTGCTTTATCTCTCCAATCTTGCCCTTCAGCTCTGAGAGCTCCCCGTTGGTTTTTTCCAGGGTGCTGTTCAGGACAGTTTTCACCTCCTCGTGGGTGCTGGCCAGCACGTACTGATCCCTCAGGCTCTCCCTCAGCCCCGTGTTCTCAGCCTCCAGCTTGCCCACTTTCTCCTGCTCCTCATCACATTTCTTCTGAAGCTCAGCAAGCTGCTTTTCAAGCTCAACCCCATTCGATTTTAAAGCTTCCACCTCCTTCTTGTGCTGCTCTGGAGACAGGTACACGGCTTGGAAGTGGCTGATATTCTCATTTAAGCTGTTCTTCTCTGCCAGCAACTTCTCAGCCTCTGCTTTGCTTTCATTGTACTTCTTTGTTATTTCAAAAAGCTTTTTTGTCAGGTCACCCACAGCCTGATCGTTTGTTTTCTTCAACTCCTCATGAATTTTTAAAGGCACATTCTGGCTTTTAATTTCAGTTTTTAGCATTTGGACTTGCTGCTTCAGCACCTTGTTATCAGCCTGCAATCTTTCAAGCTCCTTCTGCAGAGCCTCATTCTTCTGTGAGAGCTCAGAAATTGCCTTCCCCAGCTCCTCCTTCCTCTGCTCAAACCCCCTCCTCATCTGCTCGTGCTCCTCTGGCTTCACACGCTGTGCCAGCTGAGCTCTGTGGCTCTCACACTCCCTCTGTAACAGCACCAGCTCTGCCTGCAGCTTCTCCCTGTCCCCCTGCACCTCTGCCAACCTCCTTGCCTTCTCACTCACCTCGTTTGACAGCAAACTCTTCATGCTCTCAAAGCTCTCTGTGCTCACAGACTGGGCCAGTTTGGCTGCAGTCTCCCTGAGCTGCCCTTCCAACTCTGTGACATCCCTGCCCCTCTTCTCTCTCTCCTTCTCCAACTTCACCAGCTCCTTCTGCAACCTCTTGTTCTCCTCCAGCAGCCTGCCCTCGTCCCTCTGGAACTCTGCCACCAGCAATTCGTTCTGCTTGATCTGGTTCCTGAGCTTGCCCACCTCTGCAGAGGCTCCCTCGTACTTGGCTTTCATCTCCTGGAGCTGCTCCTTGAGCTCCTCCATCCCCCTGCTGCTCCCTGAGGCCACCTCGTTGGCCAGGTGGTCCTTCAGGGCCAGGAAGTGGCTCTGCATCTGCTTCACCTTGCCCTCAGACTCGAACATTCTCTTCTGCACATCCTTCAGAGCATCCTCCAGCTGCCTGACCTGCCCGTCCGCCTCTGCCTTGCTCCTCTGGCACTCGGAGGCCAGGGCTCTGCACTCGGAGCCCTTCAGGGACAGCTCCCTCTGCAGCCTGCTGATCTCCTCCTGGGCTGCCCCAAAGCAGCTCCTCAGGCTCTCCAGCTCCTTCTTCAAAGCCTCCTTCTCTGAGCTGGGGCACTGGGCAGGCAGGGAGAGCTCCAGGGGTCTCAGCATGGACCTGGACTGGAGAGAAATTGGCACAAAAAAAGAAAAGGTCACAGCTCTGGCAGGTCACATACATCTGTTTATTATTTACTATTCAATGTGGGGACTGCCTAAAATCCAGCTGATCTGAGTGTAACATACCTAAGAGATTTCTTTCCTTTTCTTAAAAATCACACTAGGTTATTCTTGCCCCTGTTAAAGAACAGGTGTTTCAGTTTTTAGCAGCAAAAATCTCAAATAGAGCTGCACATCACTGCTTCCCACTCATGGAATGGTTTGGGATGGGAGGGATCTTAAATCCCCTCCAGTGCCACCCCCACCTCCCACTGCCCCAGGCTGCTCCAGCCTGGCCTGGGACATTTCCAGGGATCCAGGGGCAGCCATAGCTGCTCTGGGAATTCCATCCCAGCCCCTCCCCACCTCCCAGGGAACAATTCCTGCCCAATATCCCATCAAAACCCAGGGGGGAGCTATAATGCATTAATTCCACTTCCTTTGTTCTGCATTCATATTTAATCACTCATCTGCTAGAACAAATTTAATTTATGGAGATATTGCTCCCATCCCTCAAGTGTGTGAAAATAATTTTGTAAGGAATCAGAGCAGAGAATGTCATGGCTAACAGACCCCTCTTGCAGGGAAGAGTGAGGAATGCAGCAATTTGGGATTCTAGAAGGGTTTGGAAGGGACCTCAAAGCCCATCTCACTCCACCCCCCAGGCTCTGCTGGGCCTTGCTTACACACAAATTGTTGCTTCAAAAGCTTGATAGCTATCAAACAGAATTGTCAGGGAATTATCATACAGCAGGCAGGAAAATTACATCTTCAAATATTAGCTGAATTTAAATTAGACAAATGTTATGGAGATGGATCCCAGCCTGCAGAGTGACTGGGTAAAACACGTTTAGCAGAGCTGCTGACAGAGCCAGCACTTCCAGCCCTGCACAGCCAGGACTCTAGAGGGCACCCACAGTTAAAAATAAACAGGGAAAACCAAGAACTGCTCAGCACTCCGTGCTCAGAAGCACTGCTCAATAAACACACATTTACAAGCACATTCAGCTTTCCCAGCACCACCAGCTCAGAGTTCCTTCCAGTGCTGAAATATTTATTACCTGGGATTCCCCTGCGAAGGCCTGGCCTTGTTTAAGCAATAAATCTTCTTTCCCTGGATTTTCAAAGCAAACAGTGTTTAGGTTAAAAACAGAAACACAATCACAAGAACTGACTGTCCTGCCGGCTTTATTCTGCTCACACCAGGCTGAAGGGTGATGTTTAAGCACTGCTGTTAAAACAGCTCCTGTTTAATGACTGCCTGCAGGAAGCCTGGCCCAAATCCTGCTGAGGAGCAGAGGAGAGGTTTGCCAGGCTGGGATCTGCTCCTGCAGAAGGGTCAGGGCTGGCAGAGTGCCCACAGCAGGGACAGCATCCCCTGCAAACATCATTTCATCTCTACAACATCATTTCATGTGTCAAGAGCCCTGTGTGACACCAGTGCAGGCCCAGGCACCCCAAACATCATTTATTTAATCTCTAGAGCCCTGTGTGACACCAGTGCAGCCCAGGCACTGCAAACATCATTTATTTAATCCCTAAAGAGCCCTGTGTGACACCAGTGCAGCCCAGGCACCCCAAACATCATTTATTTAATCCCTACAGAGCCCCGTGTGACACCAGTGCAGGCAGCTCTGCAGCTGGGCTGGCTGCAGGAGACCCCAGCTCCTGGAAATGGCTTCACTCTCATGCCTTGGCTTTCAGCTTTTCTGTTTTTCAGAACCTCTGCTGCTTGGTGTGTAACTCAAGCTTTGTGTTAGGTGTCAGTGAGTTCTCCTCACAGGGGACTGGACAAAACAATTCCATCCCAGTCAGAGAACCCAGAAGTGATTGTCACCCACATGGGAGCTCAGCAAAACAATTCTATCCCAGTCAGAGAACCCAGAAGTGATTGTCACCCACATGGGAGCTCAGCAAAACAATTCCATCCCAGCCAGAGAACCCAGAAGTGATTGTCACCCACGTGGGAGCTCAGCTGGGTGCTGGGGTCACAGCTCTGCCCCTTCCACAGCTCAGCTTGGAGGGATGGGAAGGGATGGGAGCCTGGACCCTGCTCAGCTCATGCTGGCACACCCATCAGTGGTGCCCTGGCAGCTCCTACAGACCCAGCTCTGCTCACAGGGCTCAGACCTGGCTCATCTCACACCTGCACCAGGAGGAGATGCCCCCAAACCCCCAGCCCTGTGCTCCACACTCCCCAAGCACTGCAGGAACAATTATCTGTACTCACTGCTTCCAAAGGCACCTCCAGAGCCCGCAGAGTCACCCTAAAACCAAACAGCAAGAAACAAAAGCAAAGCTGAAAATCCATCTCAGATTTCTGCTCTGTTAACCCAGGGGTGAAGGGGCAGGGAAAGCTTTTGCAGTGAGATAACCATTCAAGAGTTTCAGCAATTTAAAATGCTCAAGGATTTCCTACTGTAAATATCAATTGCTATATCCCATTTCGAATCACTCAACATACTTCATAATACTTGAGTTTAGCTTTGAGAGCTTCAATAGTCCTTAAACTTTCCTCCTGCTGCTTCTCCTTGGTAGTCAGCATTTTCTTCAGCTCATCTTTCTGCAAGAGAAGGAGTGCCACATAGCCAGAGCCACAAGAATGGAAGGAAAGGTTTGTAAGATCCCAAGTAACTTTTAAAAGAGTTTAGAGAGAGCTTCAACCAAGATAGCACCGAAAAAATCCCCAGTTTTTGGTTTCTGGAGTTCTTCTTCAAGACTGCTCCTCTACAGGAGGAGTTTTGAAGAATGAGTCAAGAATATGCACCAAGATAACTGCTCCTGTTTAATTAATTCACATTTGTTAGTCACTGAAAGTCACCACAGGTGTTGAATATTCTCAGTGTGCTTCAATGGCAATGGGAATTATCTGTGGTAACAGAAACGTGGAGCTGACCCAGAGCAGTAAGATTTCATTTTTAGGGAGCTTTTAAGCCATGTGTTTAAAACTGCAGAGGAAATAAAAGAAGAGTTGCTTCCCCTACTCCCCAGGGAACAGCTGCAGGTCACACATCCTACCTCATCCTCAAGATCAGCTGCAAACATTTGCTCCTGCAAGAATAACAACAAAAAAAAATCCCCCCCAAATCATTTCCTCAATGATGTTTAAGGGGCTCACACAATCCATCAGTGACAAATCCATCCCAGTTTTAATGCTCCCCTTCCAATTTCCATCCATTTGTGGCTCTGTTTTCCATTTCTCCTGCCAGAGCAGTGTCTCTGGAAATTGGAATTTCTCCTCTTTTCTGGCTCAGACACTGAGGCAGCAGAGCACAGCCTTTCAGAAGTTTGCTGAATTTGGGAAGTGATTATTAAGAAGTTTGTTTTTATAAAGGCAATGCTCAAAGCAGGAGTTCAGACAAGCCAGTGACTGCAATAAGAAATATTCTTTCTATCCATGGGCTGCATTTGGGAGAAACTGCATAAATGCACCTCTAGAAATACAGCAAAGAAACAGCCTCCACTGAGCAAAAAAACAACAAAAAATCCTCTTTACATTTTCTTTTTACTGGTGACACTTAGACTTCCAAAAAGAGGAAAACTTTTAAAAAATGAACATTTCAAATTTGAGAAACTTCTGTGGAAAACCTTTGTCTTTTGATAAAAAATTGAAGATTTTTTTTTCTTTGTGTTTCCACTTCCAGTGACAGCTGGAAAATGAGGTGATGACAAAGCCCTGGCACACAGCACCTGCATTTACTGGGGTTCAGCCTCCAAACTGCAGCACAGCAGAGCCACAAATGGCACTGCCCAAATTTTGGGTGCAGCACACCTGGAGTGTGACTGCAAGACTCTGGTGGGTTTGGAAAGGTTTTTAAAATTTTTATTTGCTGAGACTTGGGCAGTTTTTCTTGTACTGAGTTGTTTTTCTGTACATTTTCAGTATTAAAAAATAGAAAGTGTTAAAAAATAGTCTAAAGTTTTATTGTAATTTTTTTCTTATAGTTTCTAGTAATAAAGTTTCTTTTTATACCATTTAAAATTAAGCTTTTTTTACCTTCCTCCTAATCCTATCTCACAACAAAAAAAAAATCCAAATTATCAACCAAAACCACTCCAAAGCCCAAAGGCTTTTCCAGCAGGAAATGTGTGGCACAGGTGGCAGGATTGCCAGGAGAACATCCTGATCCCAGGGGTTTTTCCAGGGGTTTTTCTCACATTTCCAGGCTGCTTTACCTCACTCAGCTGCAGCTGCAAACCACTGATCCTGTCCAGCAGCATCCTCTGCTCCTCCTGCACCTCCCTCATCCGACCTTTCAAATCTTGGTTTTCCAGCTCCAAGTCCTTACAAGTAAAATATGAAATTAAAAAAGACATAAAGACACTGAACCAACAGATTTAGCAGCTGCTGAGGACTCCAAGCCCTGCCTGGCATTTTAAAGGCTGCAGTGACATGGCAATGAGATGGGAAAATTAATGCAGCTTAGCAGAACAATTATGACAGATTATTTTTAGTGTGACACAAACCTCTCTGGAGAATGTTAAAAAAATAAATCTTCCTCATTTGCAACTGATTTTACTGCAGAGGCAGAAGGTTAAGAGGTAGGAAAAGTTAAGAGAGGAACACTTCCAACTATTTATTACCCAAAATGTGCAGTTGTTCCTGAGAAAGTTTATGGCAATTATGCAGATGAGCTGTAATGCAATTAGATTTGAAACAACCAGCAATAGATGTCACTGATGGGATCAGCAGTGCTCAGTTTGTCCTGATTTATCCCAGTGGGATGCCCAGGCTGCTCCCACCCACCTGAGAGCTGGGCTCCTGCTGGAGCTGCCTGGGCTCCTTCTGGAGCTGCACAGCCCTGCCCCAGCTTGGGGACACACTGTGACCTGGCAGTACAAACACTCCTTTACACCCCCCAGCCCTCCCCAATCCCCCTGGGCCAGGGCTCCCCCTGTGCCCAGCCCACCCAGGGATCCCCTCCCCACCCCAGGTACCTTTTGCTCAGCCTGCCCTCTCTTCACGCTGTCCCTTCCTAAAACAGCAGCACAGGAACAGAAGTTACAGAAGGCATTTCATTCAGATTCCTCAACAATGCCACACTCAGCTAATTCCACCCTTCTCACCAGAAAACAGCTCACCACACCCCAATCAGCCAAACATGGAAACCCCCACGAGGTTTTCTATAAAATAAAGGCTGTTAATTTCTATAAAATAAAGGCAATTTCTATAAGATAAAGGCCATTTATTTCTATAAAATAAAGGCAATTTCTATAAGATAAAGGCCATTTATTTCTATAAGAGAAAGGGTATTTATTTCCATAAAATAAAGGCTATAAGATAAAGGCTATTTATTTCTATAAAATAAAGGGTATTTCTATAAGATAAAGGCCATTTATTTCTATAAAATAAAGGCTATTTATTTCTATAAAATAAAGGGTGTTTATATAAATAAAGGTAAATAACTCCCATGATTAATACTCGAGGCACCTGAGCCTGCAACCCCCTCAAAAGCTTTCCCAAACCACCCAAGCCCAGAAGCTGCCTTTCCCCTCCCAAGCAGGATTTTATGAGCTCTGTGGTCAAAGGAGCACAGCTGCCCTCCAGAACAGCTCCTGCACACACAGGGACACAATCCCACCCAAAGGGAGGGGTGTAGGTTCCTCCTACCTCTGCTGGAGTCCTCAAGGGCAGCTTTGATTAAAGCCAAAATGTCAATATTGTCCCCAATCCTGGCATAGTAAGCACAGTCATGCCCAAGGCCATCGGTCAAGGCAGCATCAGCACCATTCCTGAGCAGCACCTCCACGGCATCCTTGCAGCCATATTCACAGCCCAGCATCAGGGCAGTCCTGGCACGGGCAGAGAGAGGGGGCTGAGACCCAGGGACCCACAGAGAGCACTCAGAGCTGGCCCTGGAACAGCCCTGAGCACAGAAACCCTCCCTCTGCCCACACAGGAAACACTCTCCAAACTCACCCAGGCAATGTTTGAATATTTGTGGAACAGCAAACAGAGCCACCACAAGAACAGCATTTCCAGCAGGCCAGCACAGAGTGCTGCCCTTAGAGCCACACAGTGCCTGGAGAACTCCCAGCACTGTGCTTTCCTCCACAAACACAAATCTCAGCAGACACAGCACACACCAGGCAAGCAGCTCAGGCCAGGTTTGGGCAGGGAGCCCTGGCAGTGCTCCCCAAACTCCTCCCAGCTGCAGGACATGCAGTGAGCAGCCAGGCTCGTGGCATGGAGCAATTCTCCAAGCAATAACTGGCAGCAATAAAAGCAGCAGCTACAACAGAGCCCCCTCCCTGCCCCCAGGAACAAACAGCTCCAGGTCCCTCGGGGGCTCAATGGACTCAGCACCTCCTGCCAGAGCAGCAGCACTGTGCACATTGATCCCAAAGCTGCTTTGGACAGAAAAACCCTCCCAACAACCCCGTGCAGGTTCCCTGCTGGCAGGAGCAGGCCTGGGAATATTTTGAATGTGAGCAGGGAACAAGGCCAGGCTCACCTTTGTGCTGACCTGGCAGATCCACTGCTGAGCTAAAGCCAGGCTCTGCTGCCCCAGACTGAGCACTCTGAGCAGCTCTCCCTGCAACTGCAGCAGGATCTGCAGCAGGATCTGCAGCAGGAATTGCAGCCATTCCCTGCAGTCCCTGCAGCCCTTACCTGCTCTGCTTGTCCCTGGCATTGACATCAGCCCCCCTGTCGATGAGCAGCTGGCAGAGCGCGGGCCGACACATCTGGGTGGCCAGCACCAGCGGTGTCCTCCCGTCCTGGGGACAAAGGGACAGCTGAGGGCAGGGGCAGGGGGCAGAGGAGCCCAGCAGGGCCAGCAGGGGCCGGGCAGGACAGGGGAGGACAGCTCCTTACCCCATCCTTGGAGTTGACAACGGCGCCGTGGTCACAGAGCAGCTGGATGCTGGCAGAGCAGTCAGACATGGCTGGGGAGAGACAGGGACAGGTGACACAGGGCAGGGACAGGGGGACACAGGGCAGGGACAGGGGGACACTGAGAGCGGGGACAGGGGGGACTGACACTGAGCAGGAGGGGAGCTGACGCTGTGACAGCAGGGACACAGGTGACACTGAGTAGGGACACACAGGTAACCCTGGGCAGGGACACAGGGGTGACACTGTGACACTGAGCAGGGACACAGGTGACACTGAGCAGGGACACAGGTGACACTGAGCAGGGAAAGGAGCTGTGGGCTCAGCTCTCACACCCCCAAAGGAAGCACACACTCCTGTGCCACACTCTGCACATCAGGAGGGGGCAGGACACCCAAGGAAAGGCTTTACTCTAAACCCACTCTTAAAGATCGGCTTAAGGACTAAACCCACTCTAAACCCACTCCTAAAGAACAGCTTTAGGACTAAACCCACCCAAACCCACTCCTAAAGATCAGCTTTAGGACTAAACCCACTCCTAAAGATTGGCTTTAGGACTAAACCCACTCTAAACCCACTCCTAAAGAACAGCTTTAGGACTAAACCCACCCAAACCCACTCTCAGCACTGTCCTGAAATCCCACTCCCAGCACTTGAAGATTTTATTCCATTTCACCTCAGACCTCCAAGCTCCACAAGACTCTCTAAGTTCATTATTGAGGACAAGTGTCACACCAATATAAAACCCTCTCCTATGACAGCCACCAAAATAAAGAGTTCAGCCCATCTGGAAGGAAATTCATCAATTAAATCTTCATTCCCACACAGTCAGCAGCAAAGCCAAGCCCTTCACCTGCATCATGAAGGGCAGTTCTCCCCTGGAGATCCACGTTCTCTGTTGGACAATTGTACTGTGAAAATAAATAATCCCAGTTAGCAATCAGAATCCACACTGCAGTTACAGCATCAGCTGGTTGAGGTTCAAATTAAAGCAATAAAATGTGATTTAAGTCAAAAATATGCACAACTCATTAGCCTTCTCACAGATAATGAGCCTTTATAACTTGATGCATGGAGACATGCATCAAATAAGTTTAAAATAACCATTAAAAATGACAAAAAAACCCAACTTACAGCAACCTAAGAGAACCCTCCAACACTGTTTCATTAGTTTGTGGCTGGAAATGCCCAGCTTTTGAAGCAAACACTGCTGGGGAGCAGCCAGGGCAGTTTCTAAACTGCATTCAGACAGGGACAGCAGTCTTTAAAATACACTCAGCCCCATTTTCAAGAATCACAAATTACAATGTGATTTGATAGTCTACGAAAAGATTTTTTTAAAAGTTTATTTTCTTTATTTTAGCCCTCTTTCAGCCCCAACCAGGTAATTAACATGGAAAGGCCTTTTTCCCCATGACTCTTATTTTTAATAAAGCAATAATCCCAGACCCCAGTTTGGAGTCAGAGTGTTTGAGGGCACTTTCCCCTCAGCACAAGAGTTTTATTTTCAGTACCTGCAAGAGCTTCTGCAAGCACAAAGCATGGCCATACTTGGCAGCCAAATGCAGGGCGTTTCTGCCTGGAAAAGAGAACAGCAGCTCAGGTTTGGGCTGAGAGAATTTCTGTGAATATTCCCAGAATTTGAGGTTCCTGTGAGCCAGTCCCCCAGGCCTGTGCTGGGACATCTCCTCTGCACCTCACTTTGTTCCAGCCTTTTCCAATTCCAGTGAATCTTCAATCAAGCATGAGAAATTAATGTGAAATTAATCTCAGAATACTGCACCTGACTCCACACAAACATTTAATGAACTCTCCCACAAGAGGAGGAGGCCAAGTTATCTCTGTAAATTTTCTTGTTTTCAGTTTCATATTAAACATGTAAAATTGTGAGGTAACAAGCTGAGAACCAGCACCTCTTCCAAAAGACCTTCCACAACCTCTGCAAGGAAATGTGGAAGGCCAGAGGAGCTCTGAGTGCCTGAGGCTCAGCTGGGCACACAAACACCTCCCACAACATTCCTCTGCAATCCTGACCTCCAGCTCCTTTAGAACTGCTCTTATCCTGCTGTTCTCACCCAGAAATGCAAACCTCCCCAGCAGCCTGGAGCACATTACAAACACAACCCCAGCAGCACAAACCCACATTCCTGAACTTCTGCTGCACTGTGAATTCCACCACAGGCCAGTTTCCTCAGGACCAGCAACAAGTCACACAAATAATTTGGTTTTTGCCAGCTACAGAAAGAAGGGAGGGCTATCCCATGGCTCAGCTTCACTTTATTCCAGAATAAAACCCAGCTGAGAGCATTTCCAGGCTGTGAGGACCCACCTGCAGCATCAGTGGCTGTGATATCAACTCCATGCACCAGGATGGTGTTCAGGCAGTCCAGGTTCCCCTTGGAGGCCACAACATGGAACCTGAACACAGAGAGGAGAGCTTTTGTACACAGAAATGGCAATGCTGGCCAGGAAAGCAGGGCAGCAGCTGGGAAAGGGAAGTGCTCCAGGGGCCAGCTCTGGACAGCACCCAGAGTGAAGGTTCTGCAAACATCACTCCAAGGAGCAAGGCAGCTGTCCTGAGAAACCATCACCATGTGCCTGGATCAGTGAACCAGCTGAAACACCAGCGTGGTTCCAACTTTTCTTTAATATTCAAACCTGAGAGCAAGGCTTTGAACACTGATCTTCATGGAAGTGAAGAGTGAGACACTCCCACTCCAGCAGCTGGATTCCAGCTCAGTGAAGCTCCATTTGGATGAGGTACCACACTGATTTTCTGCTTCTGGAGCAGCAGGAATCTGATTTTTAGCATTTTCCCACTCCCTCTCCCCAGCTCTGCAGTCACTCACGCAGATCTCCCTTCCACATCCAGCTTTGTGGGGCTGACCCCTTTCCTGGCCAGGATGGATGAAACCTTCTCCACATCTCCCCTCTCCGCTGCCTTCATCAGCCTCTCATCGTACTTGTTCCAGTCTGGGTTCAGCTGTGGGACACAAGCAGAGCAGTGAGCTGGAGCTGAGCCACAAATGGGACAAAAAATGGGACACAACAAACCCCCCCTGCTCTACAGCCCACCAGCATGCTGCAGTCACTGTGCACCATCCCTGTCACAGCTGGGACAGCCACCTCGGGGCTAAAGGAGACATTCAGGATCAGATTTCTTTGTTTTCCTCATTCTGGTTCGGTTTACATACTCCCACAACAAACAGAGGCACTAAAAATACAGGCCAGGCTTTTCCTGGCTGTGCCAGACTGTTCAGGGGGTCACGGATGAGCTAAGTGGGATATTCCAGGGAAGAACATCCTCTGAGCTGCACAGGAAAGAGATGCCCAAAGCTGATAGTTTGGAAGTGGCTGCAGAAAAGCCCAAGGCAGTTATAAATAACCCAGCACCCTCCAGCCCAGACAGTCTCACCCCCACTCCTCTCCTGTTTACTTCAAACTCGGAATTTCAGCCTCCCAGGCCGAAATGCAGAGCTTGTTCTGCTCCCTGCCAGAGCATCCCTGGGAATGGCTCAGGGCTTCTCAGGAAACTGCTCTGGGACACAGACCCCACATCCAAGCTGGACACTGGTGCCTTGACATTCAAGGAGCTGCTAACACAAGAGCAAGGCTTCCAAAGGAGTGTGGCATCAAAATAATTCTGAGTATTATAACTCAAAGTGTTATACTCCAAATAGGAGGGTAAGATTCAAATTAACTCTGCACAAGCAGCCCAAGGGTGCTTGGAGTTACTTTTTGGAGTTACTTTTACTCTTCTTTTTTTGGAGTTGCTTTCTTTACTTTTTGGAGTTACTTTCTTTACTTTACTTTTTGGAGTTACTTTCTTTACTTTTTTTGGAGTTTCTTTACTCTTTGGAGTTACTTTTCTTTACTTTCTTTTTGGAGTTACTTTTCTTTACTTTCTTTTTGGAGTTACTTTTCTTTACTTTCTTTTTGGAGTTACTTTTCTTTACTTTCTTTTTGGAGTTACTTTTCTTTACTTTCTTTTTGGAGTTACTTTTCTTTACTTTCTTTTCGGAGTTACTTTTCTTTACTTTCTTTTCGGAGTTACTTTTCTTTACTTTCTTTTCGGAGTTACTTTTCTTTACTTTCTTTTCGGAGTTACTTTTCTTTACTTTCTTTTCGGAGTTACTTTTCTTTACTTTCTTTTCGGAGTTACTTTTCTTTACTTTCTTTTCGGAGTTACTTTTCTTTACTTTCTTTTCGGAGTTACTTTTCTTTACTTTCTTTTCGGAGTTACTTTTCTTTACTTTCTTTTCGGAGTTACTTTTCTTTACTTTCTTTTCGGAGTTACTTTTCTTTACTTTCTTTTCGGAGTTACTTTTCTTTACTTTCTTTTCGGAGTTACTTTTCTTTACTTTCTTTTCGGAGTTACTTTTCTTTACTTTCTTTTCGGAGTTACTTTTCTTTACTTTCTTTTCGGAGTTACTTTTCTTTACTTTCTTTTCGGAGTTACTTTTCTTTACTTTCTTTTCGGAGTTACTTTTCTTTACTTTCTTTTCGGAGTTACTTTTCTTTACTTTCTTTTCGGAGTTACTTTTCTTTACTTTCTTTTCGGAGTTACTTTTCTTTACTTTCTTTTTGGAGTTACTTTCTTTACTTTCTTTTTGGAGTTACTTTCTTTACTTTACTTTTTGGAGTTACTTTCTTTACTTACTTTTTGGAGTTACTTTCTTTACTTACTTTTTGGAGTTACTTTCTTTACTTACTTTTTGGAGTTACTTTCTTTACTTTTTGGAGTTACTTTCTTTACTTTTTGGAATTATTTGGCTCAGAAATTCCTCACAGCACAAAGAACATGAAACCAGGTAACCCCAGCCCAGGGTTTGTTTAAGTAAAAGAGGGTACACAAAAAAGAGCAACCCCAAAAATCCACTGCCACCACCTGCATCCCAGTGATTTGCAAAGGGCGTGGTCAGACAGAGGGGATGCCATCAATCCACACCAACATCCCCAGGGGTGGCAGGGCATGACCCCACACTGCTCAGTGGCACCCAGGACAAGAAGCAAAGGCCAGGAACTAAAACACAACAATTTCCACCTCACCAGGAGAAGAACTCCTTTCCTCAGCTGCCCAGGGAGGGCTGGGGTCCCCTCTCTGTGTCACCTGCTCCAGGTGACCCTGCTGGGCAGGGCTGGCCTGGAGCATCTCCAGAGAGCCCTTCCAGCCCTAAGGAACTCCGGGTGATTATCTTCACTCTGCTCTCCCACAATAAACAAGATTACAGTAATCACAGGGGCTCAGCAGCAGCTAACCCTGCTGGAAGTGACAGGAGTAATAAAAATAGAGCACTAATGAAATTAGCAGGGTGCTGCTGAGGTGCAGCACTGACTCATCAATCAATTAACACTCCCATTAAAGCCAAGGCAGCCTGGCTTGGGAAGTCACAGCACTGGTGACAGCAGCAGTGCCATCCCCTGCCCAGCTGGGACAAAGCCACCTCCTGTGCCAGGCTCAGCTTGTCACCTCCAACACCTCAGAGGCTGTGCACTCCCAGCATCGAGCTGTGTGCTCCCCAATCCTCCTGGTGCTCCCCAAAATCCTCCTGGTGCTCCCCAAACCCTCCTGGTGCCCCCCAAACCCTCCTGGTGCTCCCCAAACCCTCCTGGTGCCCCCCAAATCCTGCTGGTGCTCCCCAAACCCTCCTGGTGCCCCCCAAACCCTCCTGGTGCCCCCCATCCCTGCAGGACAGGGATCTCACCTGGGGATTGTTGGGCTGATACCTGCCAGCACAACTCAAACGTGCAGAACGTACAAACGTACCCAAATACACAGAAAATCCTCCCAAACCCTCCCCAGCCAGTCCTCACTCCCATTCCATAAAAGTTCTCATTAACAGAAGCATTACTTAAATAAAATAATCAAGCAAACCCAAACAAATCCGTCACCTTCATGTTTTTCACTTCAGTGACCTGCATGCACAACCTGTGGTGGGCTGAGGTTAAAGGGGATGGAGGGGCAGCACACAGGGAATGCTCCAGTGCCACAGGGGAGGCTGGGTGGGATTTTGGGCAGCAATTCCTGGCTGGCACAGGTGCCCAGAGCAGCCCCTGGATCCAGTGTCCAAGGCCAGGCTGGACACCTGGGACAGTGGGAGATGTCCCTGCCATGGTAGGGATGGATAGGATGGGATTTAAGGATCCCTTCCAGCCCAACCCATCCCACGATTAAATAATTCCATATTTAACAAGCACATCTCACATTCAGGGCAAATTCCTGGCAGGAGGAGCCGCTGAGGAGACACAGCACACGTGAATTCAACACAAGCACCACAGCACACCCACACAAGCCAAGCCCTGCACATCTGCCCAGCTGTGAATCCCAGCAGGACACAAAGCAGGGCTGGGATACCCACGGAGTGCTGGGCTGCACAGCAGAGCCCACAGATCATGCTGGGCTGGGCTGGCACCGGGGCTTCACTCAGCTGGGCTCTGCCAGGCTGCTCTGCCCGGCTGCGGCACCGCCGGCATCGCTCATAGCTCGGGGGGGACGGGGATGGACACGGGGATGGGGATGGACACGGGGATGGGGATGGACACACGGACAGGGATGGACACACGGACACACAGACAGAGCTGGACACACGGACACACAGAGCTGGACACGGGGATGGGGACGGACACACGGACGGGGATGGGGACGGGGCTGGACACGGGGATGGGGCTGGACACGGGGACGGGGACGGACACGGGGATACACAGACTGAGCCGGACACAGGGACAGGGCTGGACACACAGACTGAGCCGGACACACGGACGGGGTCGGGACACACGGACAGAGCCGGACACACGGACGGGGCCGGGACACACGGACAGAGCCGGACACACGGACGGGGCTCCCAGGGAAGTGCTGGACACACAGACTGAGTTGGACACACAGACAGATCTCCCAGAAAAGTGCTGGACACACGGACAGAGCTGGACACACGGACAGAGCTCCCAGAAAAGTGCTGGACACACAGACTGAGCCGGACACACAGACTGAGCCGGACACACAGACTGAGCTCCAAGGGAAGTGCTGGACACACGGACAGAGCTGGACACACGGACAGAGCTCCCAGGGAGTGCTGGACACACAGACTGAGCCGGACACACAGACTGAGCCGGACACACACGGACACACGGACTGAGCTGGACACACAGACTCACGGACTGAGCCGGACACACACGGACACACGGACCGAGCCGGACACGCACGGACCGAGCCGGACACACACGGACACACGGACTGAGCCGGACACACACGGACCGAGCCGGACACACACACACGGACCGAGCCGGACACACACACACGGACCGAGCCGGACACACACACACGGACCGAGCCGGACACACACGGACACACGGACCGAGCCGGACACACGCGGACACACAGACTGAGCCGGACACACAGCCAGTCCCCCCAGTAAACGCTGCCCGGAGCAGGGGGATGTGCTGAACAATCCGGGCAGGCTCATCAGCCCGATCTATTTTCTGATAAGGCAGGGGCTGATAGAAAGCCATCCCCATTAATACATTCCTGGCGTGCCCACGCCCTGAGTCAGGGCCTGAGTGAACTCAGGGGACAGGCACGTCCCCTGCAGACAGGCAAACTCTCTTTTTTAAATAAACACGCTCCTCTGTTCACCGTGCAGCCACACGAGGGAGGAGGTCACACTCAGCACCACTAATAAGCCCCAGCACTGAAATACTCCCTGCAGTAATTTTTTCCCCCCGTAACCAGACTCAGGCTCAGACTTCAGACTGAGCAGATGGAATGCGTGATCCTATTTTGACAGAAATGTAACCCATTTTAAATTAGAAAACACACATGCCTCTGCTGTAAAAAAATTCTCCTTTTACAGCACTGAAACCCTTCCTGAATAAAAGCTGGTTTCAGCTTACTGCTGCTGCCAGCCTGTCTCCCAACATGTGAAACGAGAGCAGCCACAGAGGCTGTGAAAACATTAAATAGACAGCACAATGATTAACAGGAGGGAGATGGAGAATCCCCTTTCACGAGTTTAAATTTAAATGGAGATCTCCCAAGTGCCAGATTTAGAGGAGTAGGTCAACAAGACAAGCAATGTTTTGTCTGCAGGAGAGAAACCTGGTGCTGGGCCAGGAAAACCACTTACACACCCTGGAGGACACAGCAGAGGCTGCAAATAACCTCATAAATGGATCTCAGCAGAGATTTTTAAAATCACTCCCTCAGCTCTGGGCAAAATCTCTCATTCCCAGTAAGTTCTGAACTATCCCCCCCATCCCCTGTGAGCACAGCCTTTGTCCCACAGCACCAACATTCCCCAAGGAACCTTCCAGGACCTCTCTGCAATTAGCATCCATGTGACAAACCACTCCAAAAAAGTGCAGTGACAGTGCTGTCTTCTGACCACAACCAGGTCTGTCTCCTCAAGCTAAAAATGGCCATTTTTGGGGGGAATAAATACACCTCCCAGTGGTAGCCACAGAAATGCCTCACTTCACAAATTCAGCTTGGTGAGAAATGTGGGTGAGACTGTGGCTTCCAGGTGTAGTGTCCTCTCCAAAATACTCATCCCAAAGGTTTTCCTTGTCTCACCTGCCTGCAGCCATCCCTCCTGCCACAGCCCTGCTTTACCCACCAGGTTTAGGATTGCTCAGCCACATTGCCCAGCCCTGCCCAGCCCCAGCAGGCTCAGAGCAGCTTCAGGAGACACAGCCCAGCCACAAATCCCCTGGACTAAACCTTCTCCAAGGCAGCTGAACCCAGAGAGCTCAGACTCAAACCAAAGTGCACAGCCTAACTCTCACTTTTTCTCCAAAATTAGGACCAGAGCATCATGCAGTGCAGACTCTGGAGGTGCTGTCACCCTCCACACACAGCTCCTGGCCAAGGCTGGTACTGCCCCACCTGGAACCTGCTTTCCCAAGCTCAGGAATCCTTCCCAGCTCCACAGACAAGGAGCAGCCCTCCTCCCCTTGGGGCCAGGATCAGCACAGCCTGGTTGCCAGCAGCCTGTGTGTGTGTGTGTGTGTGTGTGCTGTCAGGGTGAGGCTGGGGTGTGCATCCACCCAGAACTCATTCCCCAGTTACTCCTCAAGCTCTGAGCATCCTCAACACCTGCTGAGAAATTGTACAAGTTCAGAGCATGGAGTGACAGGAAAGGGGCAGTGAAAGAGAGGAGCTTTAGGTTGGTTTGGAGGAAATCCTTCCCTGGCAGGGTGGGCACTGTGGCTGTGGCTGCCCCTGGACCCCTGGCAGTGCCCCAGGCCAGGCTGGACACTGGGGACAGTGGGAGGTGTCCCTGCCATGGCAGGCTGGCTCTGGATGAGCTCTAAGGTCACCTAACCCAGCTCAGCAATACCAGCTGTAGATCAAAGCAGCTCCTAAGCCCCTGGGAGGGATAAAGCTGTGAAAGCGAGCCCAGCTCCTGTGCTGCAGGGCCAGGCTGATCCAGCCCCTGTAATGCCATTAGCAGGTGACATAAGCACACAGGAGAGCAGAGAGCTCTGGTGACACTGCCAGCAGCTCAGCTCACACCCAGTGTCCTTCCACAGAGCCCCAGGAGAGGCTGCAAAGATTTAAATCCCATCCACCCCACCCCTGCCATGGCCATCCCACCGCCCCAGGCTGCTCCAGCCCTGCCTGGGACATTCCAGGGCTCACCCCTCACCAGGAGGAATTTCCCCCCAAAATTCAATCCACACCAGCCCTTTCAGAGCCAGGCTCACACAGCCAGCAGGTCCCACACTTTGAGCCCCTGCTCTTTCTCCAGAGGGCAGAGTACATTTGCCATCAAAAGCAAGCGTGGACAGACACACCCTGCCCTTTCAGGGGCACAAATGACAAATGCTGCTCCAGTACTTTGATTTACTTTACACTGCACCGACAGAAGGGAAGGTAAGTTAGAAAACTGGTTTTTAAAAATGTTCCCCAGGTGCAGCTTCCCCTGCAGTGCAGGGCACTTCACTGAACCCATCTCTCCTGAAGAATTTGGCTGGAAAATACTGCTCATACTGGGTTAAACCCCATTGGGGTGAGCAGAAATGGCATTTTGTGTTTTAAAGCAGATCTTCCTCCCCAGGACACGTCTGTCTCCACGTGGAAACGCTTTGGAGTATCAGACTGCAGGGGTGGGATGTGGGTTTAGTCTGTGCAAGGGAAACCCAGACACAGCAGAACACAGGGCTCTTGTTTCCCACAGCAGCACTTTGTGTTACACCTCATTCACCAAAACCCTGCAGAATAAAAAAGCCATTGAGTGCCACAGAGTGGGCAAGGCTGAGCCCACACTGGGACCCAAACCAGCTCCTCAGGCTGCTCAGGTTTGGTGTGGTGCTGGAAACACTCCTGCCCAAGCCCCACCTGAACAGCAGTGCTGAGCCTGAAATGGGTGTTTAAATGGAACTTAAATATAACAGCCTGAAATGTGTGTTTAAATGGAACTTAAATATAACTGCACCTGGCTTTAATGCAGGCAACACTGTCCTAAGGAACAGCCTGAAGCAAGCAGCTAAATCTTATAAACATTCCTGATTTCACCCTGTTCTGAAGGCATTTTCCTCCCAAATCAGCACACCCATTAAGATAAATTTATTAAGAATCAAGAAACAATTCAGATTGACTTCTAGCTTTGTTACATGCCAAAAAATCCCCTCAAAAATCAACATTTCCCTCTGTAAAGAACAAGGGGTCCCTCAGAGCAGTGCCAGTTTCTCTCTTCCAGGCAAAAATCCCCCAGCAGCAGCCACAGGAGCTCAGAGGCTGCACTGCAAGCGTCAAAGGATTCTGCCCACAGCCCCTGCAGGAGGCAAAGCTGCTCAAAGGACTCAAAACAGCCCCAGTTTTGTTCTGAAACAACTTTCCCATGTCTCAGGGCCAACACACAAACTCCAGAGAACTTTCCTGATAAAACAGCCTCAGACTGCCAGCCCTGAACACCAATAAAAGTGATCAGAGCTGCTGGGGCACTCAGGGCTCAAAGAATTGGCATTTCCAAACTCTGCCATGAACATTTCAGGGTACCTGGGGCACTTAGGGCACAAAGAACTGGCGTTTCCAAACCCTGCTGAGGACTTTTCGGGTACCTGAAGCACTCAGGACACACAGCAGTGACATTTCCAAACCCTGCTATGAACATTTCAGGTACCTGTGGCACTCAGGACACAAAGAACTGGCATTTCCAAACTCTGCTATGAACATTTGGGGTACCTGGGCCATTCAGGACACACAGCAGTGACATTTCCAAACTCTGCTGAGGACATTTGG
Organism: Catharus ustulatus; assembly: GCF_009819885.2. NCBI lineage: Eukaryota > Metazoa > Chordata > Aves > Passeriformes > Turdidae > Catharus > Catharus ustulatus. The sequence goes on from NC_046232.1 coordinate 20,997,899, forward strand.
GGTACCTGGGGCACTCAGGGCCCACTGCAATGACATTTGCAAACTCTGCTGAGGATATTTCAGGTACCTGGGGCACTCAGGACACAAAGAATTGGCATTTCCAAACCCTGCTGAGGACATTTGGGGTACCTGGGGCACTCAGGAGTGACATTTCCAAACCCTGCTGAGAACATTTGGGGTACCTGGGGCACTCAGGACACAAATAATTGGCATTTCCAAACCCTGCTGAGGACTTTTCGGGTACCTGAAGCACTCAGAGCACAGAGCAGTGACATTTCCAAACCCTGCTGAGGACATTTCAGGTACCTGGGACACTCAGCAGTGACATTTTCAAACTCTGCTATGAACATTTCAGGTACCTGTGGCACTCAGGACACAAAGAACTGGCATTTCCAAACCCTACTGAGGACATTTTGGGTACCTGGGACACTCAGCAGTGACATTTCCAAACCCTGCTATGAACATTTGGGGTACCTGGGACACTCAGGACATACAGCAGTGACATTTCCAAACCCTGCTGAGGACATTTGGTGCACCTGGAGCCAGACTCACACACCCTCACACCACACCCTCCCTGCAGCAGCACCACAGCTCCCACCTCCCAACCAGCAATCCCAGCTCCTGCTGCAGCCTGGTTCACCCACAGGTGCCAGGGGAAATATTTCCCTTTCAACAGGAGAAACAGAGCAGGGTCAGAGTCCAGCTGCTGTGCTGCCAGGGGAGCAGCTCCTGCCTTCCCAGGACTCCAGGCACAGCACTAGCTGGAATTTCTGAGCTCTCAGGCAAGGCCCCATTGATCTGTGCACTCCCATTTATTAAAAGCATCAGGAAATATCAGGGGTGATGAAACCTGCTGCATCCAGCTCACAGGGAAGGGAAAATAAATCCCAGCAGTGGTCAGTCACTGATGGCAACAGGATCAGCCTCAGATGTTCAGGCATGTGCTTGCTAATATTGATATTTAAATACTGACAAAGTTCTGCATAAGTTGCTCCTACAGAAAAGGTCACATGGACTCCACACAGATATGCAAAGAGCTTATCTGTGTAATTACGTCTGCAAATCAACTCAGAATATTGAACTCCCAGGCCTGCACTGAACCTCCACTCTTTTAAATATTTTTAATTGCTACATTCCACAGTGATAAAGCATTAATGCTCCTTTCTATGGAGCCTGCAAATTACACTGCACCTGTAAACAGGCTGCACCACAAAGCTCCTGCTGCACCACAAATTGTGTTCCCCCAGCTTCACCCCAAACATCACACAAACAATGATTCCAGTTAACTAGATGCAAATGAATCACAAAGAGATTTTCCCCAAGAACAAACACATTAGCACGAGCCTGAATAAAGCTTCCTGGAACCAAACATGCTCCAAGGAACAGCCCCAGCCAGGAATGCCATTGGAATATTACAGTGGGAGCTTGGCTGGGGATGCCACAGCAAAGTCACCTCAGGGGAGGGGACAGGACTGCTCCAGCCAGCAGCAGCAACGCTGGAAAAATTCTGCTGATGGGTCAGGGCCCTGGGATCAGCCTGGCTGCCAAACTGCTCTGTGTCCTTGCACAGGACACCATCCACCAAGGTCCTGCTGGTGTACAAACCCTGCTGTGCCCCCAGCAGCTCCTTCTGTAAAGGATCCAGACTCCTTCAAGGGTTCAAACTGGGTTATCAACACCTCTTTTTCACTGCACCCCTTCAGTTATTGATGTGCTTTTGATCACAAATCACTGCCAGCATTTCTGTTGCTGGTGAATGAGCAGATTGGAGCAGCACCCTTCACTCTCTCAACACAAGGGGTGAGCCAGAGGGGTACCTGCTCTCTGTGCTGTGACAGGGACAAGCAGATGTTTCACGGTGTCCTGGTCACCCCACAGAGCTCCACTCCCTCCCCAGAGCAAAACTCAGCTCTCAACAGAGCTGGGCAGCACCCACAGGCAAAGCACAACCCTGAACAAGCTCACTGACTGCAGAGCTTGCTCAGATACTCATCATTAATAATCACAGCTCATCACACAGGGCAAGGGCTCAGGTGTCCCTTTGTTCCCTGCACAATGGGTTCCGCTAATTACACGGCAGCTTTGGTTTCTCTTCATTAAACAAAACCCAGCACCACTTTTCCCAGAGGAGAAAGGGCTGGCAGGAGTTTCCCCATGGTTTTGGGTCTGCCCATTCCCAGCAGAGCAGGTGATTCCACCTGAACCGTGGGGATGCCACACTTTGGGATGCAGCTCCAGCAGAGAATCCTGGATTTCCCTGCAGGTGCCCTTCCCCAATTCCAGGGACACCAAGGTTAGGAGAGAACACACCTGGATGAGCAGAGCCCCTCCCCAGCTGTTCCCAGAGCTGCAGGCGCCTTTTCCCTGCAGACACAGAGCTCACCACTGAAAATCTGCACAGGTCTGAGCAGGGACAGCTCTGCCCAACACCAAACCAACCCTCCCCAGGCACTGCCCAGCAGAACCCCACTGGTACAGACACAACACATTTCCTGACCACAGCCCAGGTCCCAAACACACATCTGGGGTGTCAGGATGGTTCTGGAACCTCAGGAGCACTGCAGTCCCAGGGGGATTGAGCACATTAATTCAGATTTTTTCCTGTAAACGCTGGGGGATGGGGCACCTCCTCCCACATCCAACTTTCCAGCCTGCCCTCCTGCTAACGACAGGCATTTGTCTCACTATGCAGGGCACTGAGCAGGCTGCTCAGATGATTTTCCAAGCACCACCAGCCAGCTGGAGTTGGCAAAACCAGGTAATCCCACTTTCAGGCACTGGATAATCGTGGAATTGGCAATAAGTGATGTGGTTTTTACTTTCTGCTGCTCTTGGTGGCTTCCCTCCATCACCCCTCAGTAACAGAGCCATTCCAACACAGAACTACCACCTTCACCTGGAGGGAGCCTGCCAAAATCAGGCTGGATGAGGTTCCCTCCACCCCAGGAAACAGCCCAGGGTGGGCAGAGGAGAGAGGGATGGAGTTTCTCTCACAGGCAGCTCCTGTGCCCTCCTTCCAGGCAGGATGTGTGGAGCTGGCAGGGCTCCCACCCACTTCCCCTCCTTCCAGAACAGACTCAGCTTCATCCCCATCCAACCCTGGGGATGGATCTGTGTGTGCCCCCACAGAGAGGATTAAAACCTGATATTTGATGAGATGATGGAGTGATCACACAGCCAAACTAAGGAATAAATAAGTTTACTATGGACAAAAATCCCTGTTTTCACAGGATCTTGCTGAAAGCAATTTACCATTCTGTATTTCAGAGTAACCTCAGCTCTCCAAGGTATTAAGACTGCTCAAACCTCCTCTGAAGAGGTTTATTGGATATGAAAAAAACCTCCATGCCTATTCAAAACCAAACACAGGTGCTGTCACTCTTTGTTCACATTTAATTACCGGGCTAATTTGAGAATAACAAACAGCTCTAAAGTACAGGACAGCTAATGAACACAGAGCAGTGCCAGCCCACACATGACAAAGGCTCATAGCAGCGCCGTGAATCACGGCAGGGCTCCGTGCATGGGATGGGATGGGATGGAGCTGTCATCTGCCAGGACTCCTGTCAGCACTTTGAGCAGCCCCAGCTCCTCCCCACGAGCTGCTATTGCCGGGCAGCAGCCTCAGAAGCGATGTGCAGGAGGGTTTTGGACACAGCCAGTACCTCACAGGACAGCTGATAAAGGCAGAGTGCTGTACTCACATCCCTGTCCCGCTATTCCAGCGGGGAGCGCAGGGATTTACTGAACAGGCACAATTAAAGATGATTTAACACGAGAAGCGATTCCCAAACGCGGCTTTCTCCAGGCACAAACACCTCCTCCCTGCATAAACCCCATCCGCAGGGATGAACGAAGTAAAAACCAAGACCAAGACCGCCAGCTAAAGCCAGCCTAAGTGTTGGAAGGCACAGACAGCTACACTATCACAACGGCACTATCGTAAAGGTGTGAGCCCGGCTCAGAGCGGCGAGCCCGGCTTAGAGCGGCCACCAGAGCACGGCTTAAAGCGGTGAGCCCGGCTCAGTAGCCAGCCCGGCTTAGAGCGGCCACCAGAGCCCAGCTTAAAGCGGCGAGCCCGGCTCAGTAGCCAACCCGGCTCCAGGAGCTCCTGCCCCTTCCCCACCGAATCCTCCTTAGGATCCTCCTGTGCTTTGCCACGTTAATTCCAAGCCCGCAGCCCGCTCCTGCCCTGCCCCGCACACGGCTCCCGAGCCTCTCGGGGGGGAAAAAAGCGTTAATTAGTGCGTTAATTAGCGCAGGAGCCAGCGAGCGGCAGACGGGCACAGCCAGCCTGCTGGGCAGCCGGAGCGGGGCCAGCCCAGCCCAGCCCAGCCCACCGATCCCCGGCTCTGCTCGCCCGCCTGAGCCTCGCTAAGCTTAGCCTAGCCCCGTTCTTCGGAGAGCCGGGACCGCCGAGCTCTGCCCCGCCGGGAGCCGGGACCGGGAGCCGGGAGCCGGGACCGGGAGCCGGGACCGGGAGCCGGGACCGGGAGCCGGGACCGGGAGCCGGGACCGGGAGCCGGGACCGGGAGCCGGGACCGGGAGCCGGGACCGGGAGCCGGGACCCCCGAGCTCTGCCCCGCCGGGAGCCGGGACCGGGAGCCGGGACCGGGATCCCCTTTCTTCACCCTTCCAGGAGCCGGGATCCCCGAGCTCTGCGGGACCGGGAGCCGGGACCGGGAGCCGGGACCGGGATCCCCGAGCTCTGCGGGACCGGGAGCCGGGAGCCGGGACCCCCGAGCTCTGCGGGACCGGGAGCCGGGATCCCCCTTCTTCACCCTTCCAGGAGCCGGGATCCCCGAGCTCTGCCCCTCCTGAAACCGGGACCCCCGTTCTCCGCCCCTCCAGCAGCCGGGATCCCGGAGCTCTGCGGCCCCAACACCCGGGACCCCCGTTCTCCGCCCCTCCAAACACCGGCATCCCCGTTCTCCCCCGCTCCAGGAGCCGGGACCCCCGCGCTCCGCCCCAGCCCAGCAACCCGCGGGGGTCCTGCCCGGCACCCACCGCGCTGCCCCCGATGACCGCTTCGTGTTTCTTCAGGCGGGACTTGAGGCTCTTCATGGCGCGGCCGCGGGCGGGGGGCGCGCACCGGCCCCGTCGCGCTCCCGCCGCCGCCGCCACGGCCGGGACGCGCCGGTGCTGCCCCGCCCACCCGCCCCGCAGCCAATCACCGCCCGCCCTCGCGGGAGCTGCGGCCAATCAGCGCGCGGGGCGGAGGGGCGGGACTTCCTCGCGCTGGAGGGGCGCGGATCCGCCCGGCCGGCAGGGGGCGCACTGCGCGCGGGGCGGCCCCTCAGGGCACCACAGAGAGGGCGGGGCTGCGGCTCCTGAGGGACCGGGGTGAGACCGGGATAAGGACCGGGAAATGCGCCGGGAAAAGCACCGGGACAGGTGTGCCTGGTGCCGGGGGAGCTCCGCCTCCGTCCCTCCAGGTACAGAGCTCCCGGTGGCTGAGGAGAAAGCGTGTTTGCAGCGGCGATACGAACCAGTGGCCGCCGTACTAAACACATCTGTGCACAAAGCGATGAAGAGGTCACAGCTGAGGCCCGAGCTGGGCATAGGCAGCGTTTTAAACGACACCATTAACTCCAGCCTCAGCACGAGCATGGCCGAGTTTGAGTTCAGTTCATCCCAACTCATATTTACTTCTCACCCCATTTTCCTCACTGCACTGATGATAGGTTCTAAAACTTACTTGAGATGTTTTTAATAGCAGCCCATGGGTTGGGTTTAAGACCTTGTTTATTAGAGCTGGAGCGGGGCTGTTTGATCAATGGATCTCTAACATACAGAGCTGGAGGTAAATGTCACCGCCTTTTAATCAATGTGGCCAAACCCTGCTCAAACAATTGGGTTACTCTATAGGTGGCTTGTTTAGAAAGAAAGGAAATGGTGCTGTTAAATATGAACTCATTCGAAATGGAAACTGGGGGAGCCTGGGCACTGCCCCCTCACCCAGCCCAGATTTGGGCTCTGGGACACTGCTCACGCCCCAAAGGCCATTTGAAGTTTTTGTGGTGTTTTTTTCTCTGAAGAGCCATGTTTCAAGCAGCATCTCTCCTTTCATTCCCCCATGGAAGTCTCCACGCTTCCAGAGCACCAGCACGTCCTGGAGCAGAGCAGCTCCAGACACCTCTCAGCAAAAGTTAACCAAAAGTTTCAGCTTTACAAAAATATTGTCACATTCTCAGCACCAAGCTAACACCAGTAGCTTTTCCCCTTTTTCCCACCAAATCTGTGCTGTTTAAAGGAAGCTCCTTCTGACTCATTCCAGCACGAGGGAAAGCAGAATCTTAAAAATAACCCCTGGCTGTGGAGCGAGTGCCGAGAACCGCGCGGAGCGTTCCGAGGGCTCGGCCGATCCCAGCGCCGTTCTCTGCCCCAATGCCCACAGAGATCACACACTGCCCGGCCAGCAGAGCTGCTGAGGCTCAGGGTGCTGTGCTGGGGATGGCACAGCCTTGGGATCAGCTCCATCCTGCTGGAAGCGTGGCCAGGCACAGCACGGCTTCAGCCAGAGCAGCTGGAGCAGAGCCTTCCCGTTTTTCCCGTGCTGTCAAAGCAGGAAGTTCCCTATCTGAACAGCATCTCCCAGCCCGTGTGTCAGCAGCAGAACAAGATGTTTCACGTTGCATTGCTGGAGCCTGACTTGCCGGTGTGAGTGAAGCCCAGCTAGCCAAGCTCACCTGACAGGGCCCAGCCAAGATTCCACAGCTGGCCCTTCCCTGACCACGCTGCCAGCACTATTCCCTCATTCTGGACGCTTCTACAGGCTTTTTCTCCACTTTGCTCTTCAAATTAATTCAGGCTGCTGCTGGTTAAGATTCTTGGCGTGTAGATCCCACTACATCACCCCTCTGCACATCCCATCCCCTCCAGATGATTGGCTAGATGATCTATCGTGGAACCATAAAATTCTGGAGTGCTTTGGGTTGGAAGGGACCTTAAAGGCCATCCAGTTCCAGCCCAGCTTCCACAGACCAGGTTGCTCCAAGCCTCTTTTTTGCTCCATGTCCCTGGTTTTGTTCCGCTCTCGCCACCGCTCCATTGCTGGTTCCTGGCTCCTGTCCCTCATTGTCTGGCCAGACATTCTCCCAGCTCTCTTGGAAGTGAGACGAGCCAGGACAAGCTGTGGTTTGTGCTCCCAGTGCGTGGGCACCAAGAGCAGAGCACAACCTGAGGCTGCTGAGATAAGGTCACTCCATGCCTTCCAAATAGAAATCCTGCTGGAGATTCACTCCCTGCTCTCCCAGCTCTGGGATTTCTCTGGCTGGGATTTTACCCTTCGAAGCACAGGTTTCCTGGAGCAGTGGCTGACACTGCATGTCCCTGAGCCCTGACTCAGGGCCTGGTGGGTGCTGTGCCTCAGCAGGTCTGTGTGTGCAGGGAGCATGGCTGCCTGCCCTGGCACAGTCACCCCTGACAGGGCTGGCACAGGGTTAGTGCCATCCCCCTGATGGGGCTGTCACACAAAACTCAGTGCCATCCCCTGCAATGTCACACACTCAGTGCCATCCCCCTGATGGGGCTGTCACACTCAGTGCCACCCCCTGACCTGCCCTGTCACACACTCAGTGCCACCCCCTGACCTGCCCTGTCACACTCAGTGCCATCCCCTGACCTGCCCTGTCACACACTCAGTGCCACCCCCTGCCCTGTCACACACTCAGTGCCATCCCCTGCCCTGTCACACACTCAGTGCCACCCCCTGACCTGTCCTGTCACACACTCAGTGCCATCCCCTGCACTGTCACACACTCAGTGCCATCCCCCTGACCTGCACTGTCACACACTCAGTGCCATCCCCAGACCTGCCCTGTCACACACTCAGTGCCATCCCCCTGACCTGCCCTGTCACACACTCAGTGCCACCCCCTGCCATGTCACACACTCAGTGCCATCCCCTGCCCTGTCACACACTCAGTGCCACCCCCAGAGCAGGGCTGTCACACACTCAGTGCCATCCCCTGCACTGTCCCACACTCAGTGCCATCCCCTGCCCTGTCACACACTCAGTGCCATCCCCTGACCTGCACTGTCACACACTCAGTGCCATCCCCTGCCCCGTCACACACTCAGTGCCACCCCCTGCCCTGTCACACACTCAGTGCCATCCCCTGACAGGGCTGTCACACACTCAGTGACCTGCAATGTCACACACTCAGTGCCACCCCCAGACCAGGGCTGTCACACACTCAGTGCCATCCCCTGACCTGCCCTGTCACACACTCAGTGCCATCCCCTGCACTGTCACACACTCAGTGCCATCCCCAGACCAGGGCTGTCACACACTCAGTGCCATCCCCTGCACTGTCACACACTCAGTGCCATCCCCAGACCAGGGCTGTCACACACTCAGTGCCATCCCCTGACCTGCCCTGTCACACACTCAGTGCCATCCCCAGACCTGCCCTGTCACACTCAGTGCCACCCCCTGACCTGCCCTGTCACACAGTGCCACCCCCAGAGCAGGGCTGGCTCTGAGCTCACGCAGTCCCACACATCACCCCGTGTCTGCTCTAACTGCTCCTTTCTGTGACAACCTTCGCTTCCAGCAGCACAACAAAGGGGAGATTTATCCCGACAATGTTTGCCTGATAAGTGCCGAGTTAATGGCACACGAAATGTGCTGGCTGGTGCTCTGCAGCCTGGGATCTAATTAATCTCTGGCAAGTCTCTCTGAAATAGAAGCAGCGTTGGCCTGCACATGGAGCAGTCGAGACCAGCTAATTGGAGCCAAAGCGTCGAGCGAGGCAGGAGGAAGGAACTGCTGCAGCACGCTGGGATTTCCAGAGCTGCAGTGCCAGAGCCCGTGTTTCTGCTCCATTGGAAGAGCATTTGTGCCATTCTCTTACCCCAGCCAGAGCTCAGAGAGCTTTTGAATCAGCCACAAAAGCACAGAGCTCGGTGTCACGCACTGCACAAAATGAGGTGGCACTGTCTGAGTGGGTGAGGCTGATACCCGCAGGGATGTGACTGCAGGGCCTCCTCCTGCTCAGGGACACCTTCCTGCAGCCACACAGGAGCTGGCAGCCCCAACATCTGTCCCCAAAATGAGCCTCAGCAAGCTCTGGTTCTCAGCACTTCCATACTGCAGAGCAGCAGATCGGTGTGAATATATTCCAGTTCTCCAGGGGGTTCATTTATCAATCCATTTGTAACAGGACATAAAAATCAAACCCCAGCGTGACTGAAAGGGAAACACGCTCTTGGCTTTCCATTTCCACCTGGGTCATTAAATTACCCAGCCAGCTCCTGCATCACTTGCTGCCTTAATCATCCAGATAAATGAATCCCCACACCAGGCACACACAGAGGATAATATAATTTTATCTCCCTTTGCTCTGAGCCCAGGAAGAATCCCAGTCTCCCCTGTGCACAAACCTGCACGGCTGCATGGGGAGGGGGCACAGCCCTCGGGATGTACAGACAAGCAGTGGGAAGGTTTAATACAGCTAAACCAAACCAGTGGCCAGGCTCTAGAGAATCATGGAATTGTACAATTGGTAGGGCTGGGAAAGACCTCTAAGTTCATCAAGTCCAGCTGTCCATGCTCAGCACTAAACCTCGTCCTTGAATGTCACATCCACGTGGTTTTCTGAACATTTCCAGGGATGATGATTCACCACTTCCCTGGGCAGCCTCTTCCAAAGCTTGATAACCCTTTCAGTGAAGAAACTTTTCCTAATACCCAACCTAAACCTCTGCTGGCACAACCCGAGGCCGTGTGCTGTTCCCTGGGAGAAGAGCCGACACCACATCACTGGCACCTCCTTTCACCCCATCCTGCCCTGATTTCCCAGAAAGGGAGGAGGAAGGGAACACGTTTGGACAGCAACCTGCGCTCAGCAGTGTTTGCACACAGCTCTGAGCCCGCCTGGCCCCGGGCCGAGCTCGGGAAAAACAAACGGTGTGCCAAGCTCTCGGGAGCTGAGCGCCCAGTGCCAACTTGGCTGCTGTCCTCACTGCTCCCAGCTACTGCAGGGCAGTGCCCGACGGGCACGGGGAACGGTGCCCTGCTCACAGAGCCGTGCCCTGAGCCAGCCCAGCCCTGCTCACAGAGCTGTGCCCTGAGCCAGCCCAGCTCTGCTCACAGAACCGTGCCCTGAGCCAGCCCAGCCCTGCTCACAGAGCTGTGCCCTGAGCCAGCCCAGCCCTGCTCACAGAGCCGTGCCCTGAGCCAGCCCAGCCCTGCTGCCAGCGCTCCTACAGAACCACGGGCACTGGGAATGCTGCCCTGCTCACAGAGCTGTGCCCTGAGCCAGCCCAGCCCTGCTCACAGAGCTGTGCCCTGAGCCAGCCCAGCCCTGCTGCCAGCGCTCCTGCAGAACCACGGGCACGGGGAACGGTGCCCTGCTCAGGGAGCCGTGCCCTGAGCCAGCCCAGCCCTGCTCACGGAGCTGTGCCCTGAGCCAGCCCAGCTCTGCTCACAGAACCGTGTCCTGAGCCAGCCCAGCCCTGCTGCCAGCGCTCCTGCAGAACCACGGGCACTGGGAATGCTGCCCTGCTCACAGAGCTGTGCCCTGAGCCAGCCCAGCGCTCCTGCAGAACCACGGGCACTGGGAATGCTGCCCTGCTCACAGAGCTGTGCCCTGAGCCAGCCCAGCGCTCCTGCAGAACCACGGGCACTGGGAATGCTGCCCTGCTCACAGAACCATGCCCTGAGCCAGCCCAGCGCTGCTGCCAGCACTCCTGCAGAACCACGGGCACTGAGAACAGCTGGGAAACACCTTCCCAAAGCTGTACATCAGGTCACAAGTGGGTGTAGAAAGCAGGGCTGCTGCCTGCTGCCACAGAGCCAACAGAACACGCTGTGCTGTGCATTCAGCACGGGCTAAAACACACCCCAAAAGCAGAAAACGCCCCAGAGGAAGGGAATCTGTTTTGGCAGCAAAAGAGGGTAAAGGTCAGGTTGTGGATGGAGACTGAAAACAGCTCCTTGGTTTTTCCTCACTCACACACACATGCTTCCAGGGGAGTGGTGAATTTAATTTTCTTGGCTGCAGTAAATTCTTGTTCCAGATGCCAGGAGAAAGTTTTGGAAGGTGTACAGTGAAGGCATCTTTTCTTGGGGCTCCAAGCACCTCAGAAAGCTAATTCACCATCAGAGAAGTGGAACTGTGCTGAGGCACAGCCAGCCAGCAGAGCCGTGCTCACTGTGTCACGGTGTCTGTGTGATAAATGGTGTTAATTAAGCAGCACATTCCAGCAAGTGTCGCGGAGCTGAGTTCCCAAGTGAAGCCCAGGCAGCGTGTCCCGCAGCCTGAACTGTGCCACACGTGCAATCACAAACAGAAGTGAGAGCAAGGGACACGCCAAAAACTGCTCCCGTTCCCATCAGGACATCGCTGCCAAGAGGTTCTGGCTCTCCTCACCTCAAACTGAAGTGGGGATTGCTGCTGCCTGGTTTATCACACGAGCAGGCAGCCTTTCAATGGGATTATGTAACTCCTGGAACACGGGAGCAGAGGGAAAAGGGACCTCGGAGCAGGGCTGCACCAGGGCACAGAGCAGTGGCAGGAGAAACCCTGATCTCCCCTGGGCTGGTTTGATCCTGGGCAGAAACCTTCCCATGGACTATGGTAAATGGGAGGACAGACAAACAGCAGGGATAAGAAGTGATAAGGAGCCAAAGGAATGTAAAGATCAGAAGGAATTTAAGCAGAGCTGAGCGCCCTCCTGCACAGAGCAGCCTGGCCAGGGAGTGACCACGCTGCATTGAACTGTTTCATTTGCAGCAAAAGGGAGAAAAACGGGACTCTGGCATCAGAGCGTGCAGATCCATCAGAGCCCTGGCAGAGCTGCAGACAGGTCCTCAGGGAGACAATGCTCTATCCACGGGGAGCCAGCCCAGCTCAGGGAAAACATCTGAAATAGCTGCTGTCCTCAGCACATCTCCTCTGGAAACCAGAGCTCCCAGGCAGCCACAGCGCCCTTCCCAAACCCTCAGAGCCAGCAAAGGCAAACTCGTCCTAAGCTTCTTGTCCTTGTGTGTGTGATGTCTGGGCTTGGACCATGGGAGCCTGGTTAAAGCTCCAGTGGATCAACAGTGAAACTGGAGCCTGGTGACCTTCAGCAGCTCCCTCACCCTCTGTCTGTTCTTGGGAGCTCCTGTCAGCACCGGAGAGATCCTGGATTCATTTTTAGGCTGACGAGGAGCAAAGCGAGCAGGGCCCCAGGTTAGCAGCCATGCAGGATTTGCAGGGTAATAATAGCAGTGTCTCCTGCAGTAATCCCAACCAGCAGGGCTCCTGCAGCCACAGAAACCTCACACAGCTCCTTTATCTTGTGCCTTCCCTGCCCTCCATCTGCTCTGAGCAGTGGGAAAGCAGCAGGGTTTGAACTCCTGCCTGCTCACAGGGAGCAGCTGAACCTGCAGCAGCCAAAGCAGCCTGGGCTCAGAGCAGAGAGAGGCTGGGGTGTGAGCAACGCCTGGGGTGGCACAGGAGGGCAGGGGGACCTGAGGCTGGCACAAAACTGCCACTCACAGCAGGTACTGCACCCCCAGCCCATGGTGCTCCTGTGAAACAGCTCCTGGGGCTGCTGGGACTGCTCTCTCTTGGATGCTGGGGCTGCTGGGACTGCTCTCTCTTGGATGCTGGCCGATGGCAAACGGGGCCGAATTTCCTGTGAATGGGATTCGTTCTGGAAAGGAGCTCGGGCTCCTGCTGGGCAGCAATCTGTGCACAAAGCCGGGAGCTGATCTGGCTGGGGAGCAGAGGCCTCAGCCCTGGAGCAGTCCTGGGAGAGGGGGCAGGCACTCTGTGTCCTAATTCCAGCGGCACAAAGCCCAGGCTGCCCGAAATACCTGCTGGGTGGCTTGGGCAGCTGGGAAACCTGAGCTGGCTCCCTGCAGAGCTCTGCTGCCCCAGCTATTCAAGGATGGCTTTTCTCAAAGTCTTGTCATTTCAAGAGAAGGGAAAAAATACCCAAAGAGCCTGAGGACCTGTCTGGGAGTGCTGTGCCCTTTTGGGGTGTAGACAGCAGGCACTGTCCCCACATCAGCCCCTCCAGCACACCAGGATGACACCTGCCACAGGGCATCCCACCTGGGAATGCTGCCCTGAACTGGGCAACTCCTGCTCTGAGAGCTCAGGGCTCCTTTGGCTGCTGAGACTCAGCCCTGCTCAACAGCAGCAGTGCCCCTGGCTCCTTCTGGCTGCTGAGACTCAGCCCTGCTCAGCAGCAGCAGTGCCCCTGACTCCTTCTGGCTGCTGAGACTCAGCCCTGCTCAACAGCAGCAGTGTCCCTGGCTCCTTTGGCTGCTGAGACTCAGCCCTGCTCAACAGCAGCAGCAGTGCCCCTGGCTCCTTCTGGCTGCTGAGATTCAGCCCTGCTGAACAGCAGCAGTGTCCCTGGCTCCTTTGGCTGCTGAGACTCAGCCCTGCTGAACAGCAGCAGTGCCCATGGTTCCTCTGGCTGCTGAGACTCAGCCCTGCTCAGCAGCAGCAGTGCCCCTGGCTCCTGGATTCTCTTGTTTGCACACACTTGGCTGCTCAGTCTCTGCAGTGCAGTGAGCAATCTCCAAACTCCATGGAGAAAAGAACCTCTGTCCTGCCACAGGGCAGCTTCCACACTCGAATTCCCCCTCCCATCCAGCCTGGGATGCATTCCAGAGTGGTCCCTGCTGCAAGAGGCTCCCCCACAATCAGCTGTATCAGATCACAGCGTGTGTGACTGCACAGCTCTGCTCCCTCTGCATCCCCTGCAGGGCCGGGCAGCCCTCCAGGGGTGTGCAAGTGGGGCAAGAGGCACAGCTAAATCCAAACCAGTTCCAGCCCTGCTGCACTGGGCTGAACTCTGCCCTAGGGCTTTCCCCTGTGCCAGACTCCACAGCTCCACGTCCTCCTGCATTTCCAGCTCAAATGAGAACACACAATCCCAGAATCCCAGACTGGTTTGGGTTGGAAGGGACCTGAAAGCTGTGTGAAGTCATTCCCCCCTGTCCTGTACCTCCAGGCCCTTGCTCAAAGTCCCTCTCCAGGAATCTTGGAGCCCCTTTAGGCACTGGAAGGGGTTCTGAGATCTTCCTGAAGTCTTCTCCAGGCTGAACACCCCCAGCTCTCCCAGCCTGGCTCCTTAGGGGAAGAACAGGAGGAACCTGAGTTACTTAAAAAAAACTTAGTAAAAAAGGGCCAGGACACAGCAAGGAGGGAAAAGAACCAAAACCAGGGAGTAAACAGTCAAACACAAGGTAACATTGAGTATTAAAAACCCAAAAGCTCAGGAGGATCACATCCAGGCATGAAAAACCAAAAGCCCAAGAAATGTCCTTTAGAGTCCCCTATCTGCCCAGCCTGGCCCTGTCCCCTGCAGCCCCACGGGGTCCCCTCCCCTGTGTGACACTGCCCTGCCCTGCAGTGCCAGAGCAGCCTGCCCAGGGATGTTGGTGCTCACACTAAGGAGCTGCTGCTTTGCTGTGGCCTCAGCAGAGGATTCCAGGCTGCTGCACACTCCATGTGCCAGTTCCAGCTGCTCTGCACTTGGGACACTCTGGTGTTTGCAGTGAGGAGGGAAAGAAGATGACTTGTATTTCAAATAACAGCTTAAATCCCAGAGCACGAGACCCAAACTTTGGGGAGGGCAGCCTGTTGCCAAGCCACCCTAATCCCAGCCTTCTCCTTCTCTTTGTTTAGCATTCCTCTAATGGAATTTGGACTACAGCTAATGCTGATTAACATTTCCATGTTGGTTATTTCACATAATCTCTCCTCCAGCTGTGGCAGAGCCTAGAAACCATTTATCCTTGTTCAGTCTCTGCTTCCCAACCACAGCACTGGGACTGAAAGGCTGCTCTGTTTAGCTGCCCTGACATGGATCAGCTCCTAATGCAGGAATGGTGTCCTTCCCCTCTGAACCTCCACCTGGGTGAGCAGATTGTGGTTGCAGGCTGATCCTGAGGTGGGAGCAGGGCTTGGGAGGCAGCACAGACACCACTGAGCCGGACATTTCCGTGATGGAGCACTGGTAACAGCCAGGCCAGAAATAATCCAGCTAATTTTACACCTGCACTCATTCTTCCCTGCAGGAATCCAGCGCCAGAGACAGTGCCTAAAATTAGGGCAGGTTACAGACACGATCCTTGATGTGTTAAAAGTAGAAACGTGGCAATGGATGCAGAGCCCTCATCCCACTGCTCCAGCCACAGGAACATTCCAGACACCACTGAGCACCTCCTGGCCTTGGTTACAGGGACAGCTCCACACACGAGCCCAGGAGGTGGCACAGGAGCTGCTGGGGTGGCACAGGAGTGCCCAGGCTCTGCAGGTCAAACACCAAAACTCCAGTCACTGGTGTCACAGTGGCTGTGCTGGGCAGAGCTGCTGTGCTCCCACCCAGCCCAGAGCTCCCACCCAGCCCAGAGCTCCCATCCCAGCTCCAGCCAGCCCAGAGCTCCCATCCCAGCTCCAGCCAGCCCAGAGCTCCCATCCAGCTCCAGCCACTCCTGCAGCCTCCAGCCCTGCCCCGGGGATGCAGGAGCTGAGCATGGAGCAGAGGGGACAGGGTCCCCAAGCCAACCACTGCCAGCTCTCCATCCTTCTGCACCTTCTCCTTGCTCCACCAACCCTCAGCTGTGTCTGCCTCGGTTTTCCCTGCTCCTGGAGTACTGCTCCCACCTCCTCAGAGCATGGGCTGAGACACCAATTTGGGATTATTCTGGCATAACTTTTTTCCCCTTCATTAAAAAAAAAAATCCCTTTTGATGACACACTTGTTGTTAATCAAAATTATTTTTTCTCTATCAGTAATTCTGCAAGGGTGAAAAAAAAAAATATCACGGATATACGTGACTGCATCTGTTTGCAAGATCAAACCAGAGCCTCCTGCGATGTTGACTTTATGGATGGACCAGCGTTTTCTTTGCGTTTTCTTTGCCCTGACCTGCAGCTGAGGCAGCAGCGGCCGCACAGGCTGAGCGGGGGCAGCGACACCTGAGAGCAAATCCCGGGGAGCAGCTTCTGCTGGGAAACTCGGAGAGACAAAGGATCCCGAGCGGCTCCTCCCGGCCGCTCCCAGCGCTGAGCAGGGATGGGCTGGGGCAGCAATTACCGCTCCTCCTCCTCCTCCGAGCATCACCGGCACCTGCAGCCTCAGCCTCGGGGCTGTCGGGCTCTGGGTGTGGGTGGCGATACCTGCCCTGCCCTGCCCTGGGCGGCAGCAGCACAGGGATGCCAGCGGCAGGAGGAGCTCGGCCAGGCTGCATTCCTCCAGCCTGCATTCCTCCAGCCTGCATTCCTCCTGCCCTGCATTCCTCCTGCCCTGTATTCCTCCTGCCCCTGCATTCCTCCAGCAGCCCTGCGCTCCTCCAGCCCCGCATTCCTCCCTGCCGGCATCGCTCAGGTCCGAGAAGGGAAGGGGATGCACGGGGATGCACGGAGCATCCTCTCAGTCCGGGGAGAGCGCAGCTGTGTCCCTGCTAACCCCAGCACGGCAGTGGGACCGCGGGGATGATGCTGATCCCGTTTCCATGGAGAGTCAGAAGAGATGGGGAGGGGAGGGAGCTCCATCACTGCCCTTCCCAGTACTGGGGCCCTGCAGAACGAATCCCCGTTGTTTTATAGGGGAAGGAACGCCGGGTTTGCACTCCCCACCCAGCTCAGAAACAAAAGCAGCAATTGTGGCAGCGGGAGGGAGTCCCGAGGCAGCTCCCACCCTCTGGAAAAGGCACTGCCCTCTTTCCTGGGGTGTGCCGCAGGGCAGGGGCTGGGCACTGTGTCCGGGGAAGCTTTCCCAGATCCAGGTGTGCCCGAGCACAGCAGGGACTGAGGGAGGCACAGCTGCTGAGCACAGTGCAGGGTTTGTGTGTCCCAGCTCCTGGAGCTGTGCAGGGTTTGTGTGTCCCAGCCCCTTTAGCTGTGCAGGGTTTGTGTGTCCCAGCTCCTGGAGCTGTGCAGGGTTTGTGTGTGCCAGCTCCTTTAGCTGTGCAGGGTTTGTGTGTCCCAGCCCCTTTAGCTGGGCAGGGTTTGTGTGTCCCAGCTCCTGGAGCTGTGCAGGGTTTGTGTGTCCCAGCTCCTGGAGCTGTGCAGGGTTTGTGTGTCCCAGCTCCTGGAGCTGCCCTAATGAGGTAATGACAGCCCTGTTTCAGATCACTGCTGCTGTTTCAGAGAATAAACTAATTAGCCAGCAGCCTTCAGTGCTGCATTTAGCAACCCCTCGGTGCCAATTGCAGGTGAGAGCAGCGGCTGAGCCAGAGCTGCTCCCTGGCCCTGCTGCCCTGGCTGCTCCTGCCAAGCACAGGGACTGGAGCCCGTGGGACTCCCACCCTGCACCCACTGGCCAAGGCCTGCCAGCCCCTCCAGCAGCTGTGAAGCCATGGGAATGCCATGGGAGTGCCATGGGAATGCCATGGGAGTGCCATGGGAATGCCATGGGAATGGAAACCTAACGGTGCCACCCAGCAGCAGCGTCCCTGAGGGCACACACAGGTGCTGGCAGCCCCTGGCACACCCTGCTCACAGCCCAGGGCAGCTGCAGAAAGCTGCTTTACTGCACAGAAGCTGATTACAGCTCCCTGGCCACACAGGCAGCACAACCCACGCTGGGGCTGGAGCTTTGGGGACACCAACATGTCCTTGGGG
Source organism: Catharus ustulatus (assembly GCF_009819885.2). NCBI lineage: Eukaryota > Metazoa > Chordata > Aves > Passeriformes > Turdidae > Catharus > Catharus ustulatus. The sequence continues at coordinate 21,015,481 of NC_046232.1, forward strand.
TGATGGGCCAGGGGAGCATCCTCTGTGCTGCTCCCTGCATCTCTCCACCCTCCATCTCATTAATTCCTGTTAATAATTAACAGGAGAGAGGAGGGCAAGGCCTTGGCATAACCCCAGTGTGGCATTAGAGGCAGGGAAAGCCTGGTGAGCACGTGCCCATTGCAGGTAACGGATCCCTAATGGGCTTTGGGACCCCTCCATGAGCTCCTCATCCCCTCCATGAGCTCCTCATCCCCTCCATGAGCTCCTCATCTCCTGCAGGGAGCTCCAGAACCCCCAGCAGCTCTGGGCTCCATCCACAGAGCCTCACCCTGAGCCAGCCCCACAGTCACACACAGCCACCGTGTGATTGTGCCCTCCCTGGGCAGGGGACAGCTCCCAGCACAGCCTGGGGCACAGGGACACAGCCAGGACACAGCAGGACAGGGGGACACAGCCAGGACAGGGGGACACAGCCAGGACAGGGGGGTGTGGTTATGGGGACACAGCCAGGACATGGGGACGTGGTTAGGGGGGCACTCACCTGTGTGGATGCCATGGCTGAGCTGGGCAGTGCCCCCAGGATCACTCTGCTCTCTGCTCTGCTCTCCCAGGCTCCAGGAGCAGCGCTGGGATGGAGCAGCGCTGGGATCACATCTGGCACAGGCACTGCTGCACCAGGCAGGCTGCAAAGGGCAGCAGGAAAACAGGGGGAGGATGGAGCCAGCCCTCCACACCCCCTGCACAGGAAACCTCCCTGACATGGCAGCAAAGGAAGGAAAAAGAACAGCACAGGGGGCAGGATGCACAGCTGGAATGCTGGGACCTGCACAGCTGGAATGCTGGGGGACAGCACAGCTGGAATGCTGGGGGACAGCACAGCTGGAATGCTGGGGGACAGCACAGCTGGAATGCTGGGGGACAGCACAGCTGGAATGCTGGGGGACAGCACAGCTGGAACACCCCAAACAGCAGGGCCCCAGACAGTTTCTGCCAGCTTCCCCACACAATCATTTCCATTTTGGTAAAAGCACCTTTTCCAGGCTCTGTCACGTCGTGCTGTGCCAGGACTCCCCTCCCAAGAGCCTCCCTTCCTGGGCACAGGGCTTGGCCTCCAGCAGTTCATCCTTGCAGAGATTTCATTTCCTGCTCTGTGAACTCCTCAGCTTCTCCAGGGGGTGCAGCCCTGTCTGAGGAGCCACAGCCACGAGCACACCCAGCCTCTGTGGGGTACCAGCCAAGGATTCCTGCCCCAGGCCAGCCTGGAAGAGTTCACCCTTTCCAGGAAGGGCTGGAAGGAGCAGAGGCTCCCAGCTCAGAGGGGCAGCAAAGCACCAGCAGGAACCTGCAGGAGCCAGGGACCTTCCCCCATGAGACAGAATCAGCAGAAGAGCCCACCAGGCCTTGGTACAAACCCTGCTCTGGGAACAGAGCACTGCCAGCAAAAGGCACTTTCACTCTTTGGGGATTGGCAGAGGGTAAATCCATTGTTGGACTGGAACAGGATCCTGGCTCCAGGTAATGGCCAGGATAAATAATGAGAAGTGGCTAATGAGCAATGCTGAGGCCAGCAGAGATTGGAACAGCAGCAGGAGGCAGAGGAGCACCCACCCTGAGCTGCCCTGCCCTGAACAGGATCCCCAGTGAAACCTGCCCTGGAGAGCCAAAGCTGCTCCCAGCCCTGCCTCATTTCCATGGAAACTTCCCCTCACCCATTGTTCAACACTGCTCTTTTTCCATGTAACATCAGCTCCTTTTTCAAACAGCTCCTCATCCAGCCAGCCCATCCCAGCCCAGCTCAGGAGGGCACCAGGGCAGGGTGGGACACGACCCTGCTGGGCTCCTGTCCAGGGAATGCTCACCCCTTCCCTGAGCAGGGGCTGGGAGGGCACAGTCTGTGCTGGGGACACCTGTGGGACCCTCCTGCCCCTCAGCAAAGGCTCAGTCCCACCCCAGAGCAGCCCTGGGACTCGATGGGTCCCAGATCCCTGGCCACTGTGGCTCCCTGCATAACATCTGTGATTAAAACCTGGTATTCTGCCTGCCAAGAGCAGCTACTGAGAGCCAAATCATGCAATGCTTTGAGATCCAAACCCCTCATTCCCCTGACCAGCCTGGCCAGGACACTGACAGGGCAGGGACTGATGCAACACAAACAGCAGAAACCACATTTGAAATTAAAAAAGTTTATTTGCAGATCTGTAAAACAGCTCTGCTAAAGACCAACATTTCCAAACACTATGAGATGAGAATGCGTTTTCCTATCATTAGAATATAAAAAGAAGTCACAGTCCTTCAACTACCCCATGAAAAGCAGACATTTATGAACCAAACATCGAACTTCCAACACCAAGAAGTCACTGGGGTGAGTGAGACAGTCAATAGCACCAACACAGGTGACACAGCCCTGGTGGGTCTGTCATTACTATGGAATAAAGCAGGTTAGGGAGGCCAGGGCTCAGGGGAGCAGCCCTAGGAGCACTGAGCTCAGACAATGACACAGACACATCCCTCTCCATCCCAGCGATGCAAACACCAACCAGAAACACCTCGGGAGCTCCCAGCTTCCACTTCAGCACAATCCCTCTGGAGAGCAGCAAATCCTCCTGGCTGGGGTGCCAGATGCATTGCACACACACAACTTACTCACTTTATGTTACAGGAGCTGTGTGACAGGGAGGTGAAGGACAGGGTGCTGAGGAGCCAGGCCCTGCTCAGGGCTCCCAGCTCACACTGCCTTGCGGTGGTACTCGGGAGGGGCCACCTCGTAGTCACTGGCACTGAACAGTGCAGAGGAGTTCTTGGCCAAGTACCTACAGAAACAACAAAAGCAGCACATTGCTTCCTGCCCAAAGGCTCAGAGAATCTGTGCATCAGGAGGTGTTTGCCCAGACACACATCCAGCTGCTCACTCAGCTCTGCCAAGCACTTCCAGCCTGACAGCTCAGCCAAAAACTCCACTCCAGCCTGGCTGCAGGTGAGCTCTGGCAGCTCAGGATTAACAGGATGGAGCTGTTGGTATTTGAGGTTCAGCTGCTGTCCCAAGAACGGATTTGGTGCTGCTCTACTCAAAGCAGCAGGACACCAGGACCCTCCCCAAGGGCTGATGAAGGATGGCACAAGCAGGAATGGGCAGAGGTAAGGAAGGGCTGTGTGCCATTAATTCTCATGGAATGGGTTCAGGGTTTCTGGTCACTGGGCTCACATTTCTGCCTCACAGCCAGAGCTCTCAGCACCTGCATTTACCTCAGAGTGCCCCAAAGCCCAGGGCTGTCCCAGGGCAGCTTTCCCTGGCTGCCAGGCTGATTCCTGTCCAGCCCTGCTGCACCCTGCATTTACTGAGGGTTTTCTTGCAGCTTCCAGATGATCATAGAGTGATGGAATGATTTGGGTTGGAAGGGACCTTAAAGTTCACCTCATTTCACATTGAAGTGTTTTATTATTATCAGGATGTTCTCCTCCTAAGACATCCCATGGCCACAGGGTTCCACAGCACACTAAAGCCCTGGTGACAGTCTGTCCCAGAAATAACATTCCTAAAGTTCATCAGTTTTTAAACATTTGCTCAATTGTTGTTGAGTAACTGTTGTGTAATTTAATAGCTTGCTGGAATTATCATCTGCTTTTTTTAGCAGCTATAAATAAATGTTGGAGCATTTATTTTGCAACAGGGAGCAGATGGGACCGGGTAGGAGTGCAGATTAACAGAACCAGAGAAGTGGAGTCTGAGAGGAGGATCCCACACAAGGCCCCAGTTATACAACAACCCACTGAAAAGGGGCAGCCTGAGCTCCCTGACCTTTCTCTTTCTCTCTGGAAGAGCTCCCCAGTACTCACTTTAAGAAGTCATGCAAGTAGTTCAAGAGCAGAGCCAGACTCTTCTCGTCCAGGGGCGTGTAGGCCAGCATGGCTCCGATCCGCACTGCTCACAGGGGACACTTGTCACAAACACTGCCCCAAGTCACCCAATCCACAATGTACAGCAGCACACAACAGCAGCCCAGGAATCCATCCCAACATATTTCACCCAAACCAACCAGACTTAAAAAATTCATTTCCACCCCAAACCCTGGAGGGGCTCTGAGGCTTTTGGAACCCACCCTTAGGGAATGAGCCCACACTTCAGAGCTGCCTGGCAGGCTCAGGAGAGAGAAACAAGCACTTGGATCCTCCCCAGAGCCCCTGCCCACCCCAGGTGACTCACCAAAGAGCCTCAGGAGGTGTGGGGCACCGTACACCTGGGACATGGGCGCGTCGGGGTGATCCGCCAGGATCTCGGCGTACTGGGGCCTCTCGAACTTGTAGAGCAGCTGAGTGCCCAGCATGACATTGAAATACTCCTTGATCCCAGCCACCACCTCATTGACAGCATATTCCCTGGGGACAGAGAGCTCTGCCAGGCCTGCTCCCAGCACCAGGGCTGAGCCTGCCTTGGGGACACCACCAGAATCAGGAAGGTCTTTTGGGGGTGCTCACATCTTGCAAGGAAATCTGTCTGGGGACCTTAAAATGCACAGCCACAGGGGGGGAAGGAATTCCAGACCTCCCTGGGAAATGGGCTGCTCTGCAGTGAGCCAGGATTGAGGCAGAGCAAGAGCAGCAGCGTTCAGGGGCTCAGAGCAGCCCCTCTGAGGGCACAGGCAGCACTGGGGACACGCAGCAGTTCTGTCACCCAGAGCTCACCCCAGATCCCAGGACAGCACTGAATTAACTGCAGACAGGGCACAGCCCCCTGGTGTTTCACCTGCTCCCTTCCTGCCAGACCCCTGAGGGATCTCCTGCACATTCCAGCCTCACCCAGCTGCACAGGGACAGGAGCACAACCTCACCCCACCCTGACACAAATTTAGCACAGGCATCAGGACAATTACATCAGGAGGCTCAAACACCCTGACAAGTCAATAATCTGCTTCCTCTTGAATGGAAGAAAATGACTTCCCCTTTCTGTTCTCCCTTTCAAACAGGAAAGTTTCCTGCAGAGTAAACACACCTTGTTTTGCTCAGGGCTGACTGCTGGGCTAATTACAAACAATAATTGGCTTTGCCCAGCTGAGTGTTTACAAGTCCTGGTGCACCTCCCTGGCCCCTGGCCCTGGGAGGGAGCCCAGGGCACTGAGCTCACCTCACACAGCTTCTCTGGGAATTTCTGCCAGCTTCCTTCAGGAAAGTGGGGAAGCAGCAGTCACAAGCAGAAAGCAGAAGGGCAGTTTGGAGTGACTCCCTCAGGATTTCTGACCACCTCCATCACCCTGGGCTTGGAACAGGGACTGGCCATGGGGCTGGGCCAGGTTTCACAGCTTTGGTCCATTTTCCATGGAATCCAAGTCCAACAGCAGCAGCCAAGGAGGTGTTCCAGGCTGCACTACTCACTTGTTATCAGTATTTCCTCGGGATTTTTTGTAGTTTGCATAATCCTCTAAAATGGAGTCCACATTCTTCTTGGCAGGGAGGTAGAAGAGCTACAAAAGCAAAACAGAACAGAGACAAGTTTGTCTCATTCCTGCAGACATTTGGAGCTGGGAGCTGAACTGAAAGCCTTTCTCACCAGGATGGAATCAGCAGGTTAAGGTGGCACAGGTTAGGAAAGGAACTCCTGCCAGAGTTTAGCTGGGCATTAAGGAAACCCAAGGAGGCTGGGCAGAGTGGCAGGGGGCACAGAGCTGGCAGGGTGGCACAGGTACCTGTTTCTGCCTGGTGATCAAGTCCCAATCATCCACCAGCCACGGCTTCAGCTCCTCAGGGATCTTCACCTTCACTTCCACCCTGTTCATAAACGTTTCCTCCTGGGGAGAGCCAAGCCACACCAATCACTCTCAGCACTAATTGGGAGCACAGCACCCTCCTGTTTTCCACCCAAATCCCTGGCAGGGAGTGGGAAATACTCACACTTTCAACGGTGGGATCCACCCGAGCCCTCTTCTTCCTGGGAGGCTGGGGAGTCTCACTGGTGCTGCTGCCCTCCCCAATGCCTGGAGCTGGCCACAGCAGCAGCAAAAAACAGCAGCAAGGTTTATTGAGCAAAGGAAGGCTCAGGTTTGTTTGTTGTTGTTGTTTTAAACATTACTTGTGTGCTGGGAGTCCCCTGTTTGTGCCAGTTTGAAGTGCTGCACTGGCATTACCTGAGGGGGTTTCTGCACTAGAACCACACCAGCCTCTTGTATTTTTTTGGGGGGAGAATTTTTGGACCCAGCAGCTCAGCTCTGCAGCTGTGCCACATCTCAGTAAGAAAACCTAAGTTTGACTTGGGAAATTATTTCAGCAGATCAGCTTTGCTTTTCAAGTGCAAGAGCTCAAAATCCTGAAAAAGCAGATTTTGAACTAACCAGCAAAGTGTGAACCTTTCCCCTCCTGAGCAGGGAGAGCACAGGACTCCAGCACTGGTGTCAGGGAATTATTGGGGCAGGCTGAAAATCTGATTTCACCTCCAAACCCTTCCCTGGAGACCCACTCAGATGTAAAATAAAACACACTTACTTTTCTGCTTGTTCTTTTTTGTTTTCCTGCAAGAAGAACACAAATTATTGCACATATCAGGGGAGTGGTACTCAGGGAAAGCACAGCAGAAAATGTTTCAAGCATTCAGCACAGGGAGCTCCTCAGGGGCACTGCTGAGCTAAGGACACTCAGGAAATACAAGCTAGGAGCTGGCCTCAGAGCTATGGAAGCACGAGATTCTTCATGGAACAGGCCAGAATTCACCATTTTGGGAAGTTTTGCTTTTCCCAAGTGCATTTAGAGAACTACATGAGGTTTGTAGTTGTTTTATTTCAGACAGAATATGGCACAAGGAAACACAAGTGCTGGGAATTCCCAGAAAAATCTCAACTGAATTAACTTCCAGTAAAAGATTGAAAAAACCTCCAGCTTAGCACTGCAGCAGCAGAGGAAGATTCAGGAGCACTTGGTCTATTTATTACCCATTTCCAGGAATTTTTGGCTGGAGCAGCACTACTCATTCTCAGTTTGCTCCCTGCCAGCAGCAGCCTGGACCCACTGCTCAAAACCTGGGGTGGGGAAAGCCCCCCCAGCCCAGCACTGACCCCTCAGGAACTCAGCACTCTCCCAAGTGAGCACTCTCCCAGGCTCTGAGCTGGGCTTATCAGGGCCAGGAAACAGGCAGGGCTCTGAGGAAGGGCTGCAGATAGGGAGGGAAAGGCTTGGTTTAAAGGCAAAGCAGCTGGGGAGAGCAGGGAAGAGGGGGAAGAGAGCAGGGAAGAGAAGAAGGGAAGAGAAGAAGGGTGGACCCCAGGGTCTGGCTAGGAGCTGGGGAAGGAAGGAGGCAAGGGAAAGAAGGAAGGAAAGGAAGGAAAGGAAGGAAAGGAAGGAAAGGAAGGAAAGGAAGGAAAGGAAGGAAAGGAAGGAAAGGAAGGAAAGGAAGGAAAGGAAGGAAAGGAAGGAAAGGAAGGAAAGGAAGGAAAGGAAGGAAAGGAAGGAAAGGAAGGAAAGGAAGGAAAGGAAGGAAAGGAAGGAAAGGAAGGAAAGGAAGGAAAGGAAGGAAAGGAAGGAAAGGAAGGAAAGGAAGGAAAGGAAGGAAAGGAAGGAAAGGAAGGAAAGGAAGGAAAGGAAGGAAAGGAAAGGAAGCAGCCCAGGGGGGCAGCCCCCACTCACCGGGTGGAGATGGCCGGGCTCTCCAGGCAGCACACGGTGTGAGCTCCATCCCTCCGGAAGAACCTGGGGACAGGTCACACACAGGCTCAGGGAGCAGCCTCCCCCAGCCCAGCATTTGCCTTCCTGGCAGCTTGTCAGCACTCAACACCCCTGGGGGACAAGCTGGGCTTGCATCTGTGCCACCACTGCTCAGTTACCTGAGGAATTTCAGAATCAATCTCCTTTCCCTCAGGTCCTGCAGGGGGGCTACAGGAGGTGAATCTGAGGCCCACAGAGGCTGACAGTTGTGTGAACAGCTCCTCCTCCCCCTCCCCACCAGCAGCACTTGGTGTATCTGCAGTGAGCTCAGGGGGCCAAGGGGACAATGCACAGGTGTGATTGTGGAAGGGTATTTTGGGAAGTGTTCACTCTGCAAACAACACACACAGCTGAGTCAAACTCACACCCAAACCTGCTCCCTGCCAGCACTCACATGGCAGCCAGGGTGAAACAGCCCCTCAAGCAGCCTAATTAGTGCTGGCCATCATTTACACCTGCTTTAATTAGGCTTTAATGATGCTCATTACCAGCTGCCCACACAGAGTGGGCTGGGCTTTGTCTGACCCCACAGGAGGGCAGGGACTGATCCCAGGGCAGGAATCACAGAACTCACCTGGCCTGGAGCCCCTGAGCACAGGGGGGTCCAGCACACACAGGGGGTTCAGCACACCCAAACCAGGGCCAGCTCCAGCCCTGGCCAGGTTTTGGCCAAGCCCAAAGTGAAAGTGCTGCAGGACCCAGAGCAAAGCCCAGTTCCTGCCCCTCCTCACATTCCACACCAAACCTGCCCCTGAATCAGAGCTGGGACCTCAGGCTGCTGCCAATTCCACTTCTGGAGAACTGGTGGCATTTCAGCAGCTTCCTTGTGAGGGCCAGAATCACAAATGAGGTCAGGGATTGAAAACATCCCATTAGTAAAGGCCACATTCATCATTAAGTGAAACCCTGCCCAAGCAGAAGATGACAAATGAGCAGAGCTACACTGATTGTCTGAAAATAAAATCTGCCCTGAAACACCAGAAGGATGGAGTGAAGGACTCTGACAGTCACAGCTCGAATTAAGTTTTTCCAGGAGGTGCCTGAGCTTGCTTCTGGTCTCTCATGGATGCAAACCCTTTTTTAATTGTGTATTTATTGTTAAAACCAGCCAAAGAAAGCTCTTCAAATGCAGTTCTGACAACTGTACCATGGCAGGAGGCAAGGCACTGTGAGAATTCTATTCCAAAGTGCTTGGAAGAGGTGGGGAATTCTAGAGAGAAACTGGTTTTGCTGAGATGTACAAGGCTTGTGAGGAATCCCCACTTTGAGTCACCAACAGCAGAGGGCAAAAAATGCAGAGTGTGCTCTCAGCACCTCAATTCCACACTAACTCTGCACCACCCAAAAGGCATTTTCAATAAATACTTGAACCAAAGCCCTTTGGTACCATTAAACTGCTTCTGCACAGGAAAGGGGCTGAGCTGCAGAGCCTCTGAAAGCAAAACTGAGGAGCCAAAGTCTGGGAGGTGCTTTGGGCAGGGTTTGGAGGTGGGCTTTTTATTTTTAAATAAAAGGAATCTTACACTTCAACATTCTTCTGCTGCAGACCAGAAGTCTTCTTGCCTGGAGCAGCTCCTCTCATCTTCCCCTCTGCATATTGTTCCCTTTGAACAGAGCACATTCAGAATAAGGTTTTGGTGGGAAAAGAAGCTTCTTGGATTCTGGTTTGAAACTCAGAAAGCTCCCCTGCCCCCTCTGGACTGAAGCTGTCCAACAAACACTCCCTGAGAGCCCCTCCTCCCCACTACTCACTGGTTGGCCTTCTGGAGTTCTTTTTGTTTCTGCAGGTTGGTATCCACGTATTTGAGCACTCTGCTTTCTGGAACCCATTCATCCCAGCTGGAAAAAACCCAGAGGGAAATAAATCACTGCAAGCCATCCTGGGAGTGCCTTCTGCACACAAGAGTCAGTTCAAAGCTGCACAGAATCTGGGGCCAAACTCTTTGTGTCAAGTCATGGGCTGGCACAACTCGAGGCCAGAGTCACCAAAGCTTCCCCACTGACTGGAGCTGGGTGATTTCTCTAGGGAAGTGCAACCCTCATTTCCAGCCTCCCAAACCTGAAGGATGGGAAATTTAGGAGGGAGAGAACAGTCTTTAATTCAAAAGAAAAAAGTAAAAAAAAATACTCTATGCTTACAAAACTATGGGATGTCTGCAGCCATAGTGTATTACTGGGAAAGTTTCCTTTATCTATTCCAACATTTCATAGGTTAAATTCAGCAATAGGATCTTACTGTAAGGAGAAGAGCTCTGATTTCTGTCTGTGAAGGAAACCAAGATGGCATGAATATTTGCAGGATCTGAAGTGAATGATTTGAGAGAACAGGTGTTGGGGAAATTGCCATTACAGCAGGAATTCCACTTCAACACAGAGAGCCTCCCTCAGCTGAGCAGTCTGACAACTCATCTCCAACAAAACACATGAAAAGTGGCCAAGGCACTCTGAAGCACACCAGCTAAAGCTCTTGAGAAGAGCTCTGTGCCATTCCTCAGCAGCTGCCAGTCCTGGAGCAGGGTTGGTTTGGCCACAGGATGCTCCAGGAGCTCCAGAGTGGGGAGGGAAGGCCAGGGCAGCATCTCCAAAGGGCACAGAAACATCCTCAGCTGTGCCCACACACTCTGGGCTTTCAGCCACTGTTTGAGCCACTCCTGCCTGTTCCACCTCCCAGCAGTGCTGTGTGAGCAGGGGACACCTCTGAGCCCCACAGGTGACACCTCCGAGCTCCTCACAGTGACACCCCTGAGCCCCTCACAGTGACACCCCTGAGCCCCTCACAGTGACACCCCTGAGCCCCTCACAGTGACACCCCTGAGCCCCTCACAGGGGACACCCCTGAGCCCACCACAGTGACACCTCTGAGCCCCTCACAGTGACACCCCTGAGCCCCACAGTGACACCTCTGAGCCCCACAGGGACACCCCTGAGCCCCTCACAGTGACACCCCTGAGCCCCTCACAGTGACACCCCTGAGCCCCTCACAGTGACACCCCTGAGCCCCTCACAGTGACACCTCTGAGCCCCTCACAGGGACACCTCTGAGCCCCTCACAGGTGACACCCCTGAGCCCCTCACAGTCACCCCTCTGAGCTCCAGGGCCAGGTGAGGGCTGTGCTGCCCTGGCTCTTGCACCAAAGCCACTTTTAATGTCCTTAATGGAAGCTTGAAGGCAAAAAAAATAAAAAAAATAAACCCTCCAACAGCAGAAGCAAGCAAAGGGGCTCAGGACAGCACTGTGGCCCCTCCATGGCACAGCCCAGCTGGGGCTGCCTCACCAGGAGCAGCAGCACCCCCAGGTTTGGTTCTGAGTGCTGTGTTTTTACACTGACACATCCCCTGCCCCTCTGCATGCAGTTAAAAGTCCCAGCTGAAACACCAGGTTCAGCTTTTGGTCACATCACAGGCACTGTTGTGACTCTGAGTGCTCAGCACTGAAACCAAACCAAACCAAACAGGAAACTGCTCTGAGACTGCTGGCTCTGAAGAGCTGAGGTTTTTAATCCCTAAGTTCAAACCAAGGGGTAGAAAACAACTCAAAGAAAGGGAGAAAAAGACATCAGCAGAACAACCTTTCACCTCTGATGGGCACAACATTTATCCCAGAGGTGCCTGTGACCCTCAGCCATGCCCCACCTGGAGCCCTGCCAGCTTTGCAGGAGGGAAAAGCATCTGTAAGTTTATTTAAATCTGAGAGGCTGGAACTGAAGCACAGGCTACACCTGCTGCTAGGCCAGCTCTAAGCAAGCTGGGCTCCAAAAGCCTGGCCTAAGAGGCAAGGGCAGGGTCTGGGTGGTTTTGCCCCATCTCAGGGGGAGCTGCCTCTGCTCCCAGGGCACAGCAAGGAAGTTTTCACAGCAGAGCTGCTGCCAGGCAGGAATTCCAGCATCTCCCACCCTGAACAAGCAGAATGCCCCAGAGCATTCCCAGCAGCCTCCTGCAGGAAATGGCCACTCTGGAAATGTTCTCTCAGTGCTCCACACCTCAGCTCAGGTGTAAAATCCTCCTGCTCAGTCCCAGGGACCTGCCAGAGCAGGGGCAGAGCTGCTGCCCCCAGCCCACACTCAAAGCACCTCCCTGGAAACAGAAATCCTGCTTTTAGTCCATGCACTACTTACTTTTTATTCCAGCCACTGTAATGGATGAAGTATTTCACTTGCTTGTCCTTTATGGCAACCTTCACACACTGGAACAGAGAAGAAAGGTCAGTCAGTCCCAGGGAAAAAAGGGGATTTCAGGGAATTCTGCTGCTTTAGCTTGCACAGCTTTCCTGCCCCTGAAATTCTTGGCTGTACAAATCAAATCCACCAACTCAACACTTCCTCCAGGAAGTTCCAAGTCCTGCTCTGGAGGTGCTGGGATTCAGCTGAAGCACTGACAGAATGAGGCTGCTGCAAAACCTGCAGGGCTCCAGCTCTGGGCTCTCTAAAGGGGCTTTTCTTCCACTGGAGTAAAAGCTACTCACAGAAATTAGAACTGGTATTTTCTTGGCACCTCCAAGTGCTTGCAGGGCAGAACTTTTGGCTGCACAACATTTTCTGCAGAGCACACTGTGCTGTGCCCACTTCAGCTACAAAATAATGCCAGGGAGGAACCTCCTGTTCCAGAAACATCTGCAAAACTTAAAACTTAAACCCAGGCTCACGTGGACTTGCAGCCAGGCCTAAGGTTCTGCTGGATCCTCTGCTTGCTCTGGATTAAACCCAGCTCTGCTGGTTTTGGAGAAGAAAGGGGCTGAGCCCCAAGCAGAAGAGGGCTCAGATACAGCTCTGCAGTGAAATGTTTCCCTGCTGAGGTCAGGAGGGCCTGCAGTGAATCTCCTCCAGCTCTGCATGGCACAGAGGCACAGAGCTCCTGTTTGCCAGCCCTCCCAAACAGCTCCCACCTTGCTGTGGGGCTCAGGATGTGCTCAGGAACAGAACAGCTGCTGGACTGGCAGAAAACAGATCAAAGGAGCAGGAAGAAAGCCAAGGTTGTTATTCATGGCTACTGACAAAGCAGCTTTTAAAATTAAACCCTGCAAAATAAACAAGTCAAGCCTTTTTTAAATTGTACTTGGAGCTCATTCTGCCAGTGCAGGAACTCAGAGGGATCCACTCAGCACAACCCAGCCAAAAACCTCTTGTGAGCTGGGAAATCCCTTCCCACCCAGCTGGCACAGCCTGAGCCTGCTCTGGACACAGGAGGGACACTCAAAGCACAGCTCAGTGAGCTCAGGGTGCCACAAGGTGATTTCCTCAGCACCTGCATCACCCTCCTCTCTGCAGGCCCTGAGCACAAACAGGGGGAGTGTCACACATTCCCAACAACCCCACCCTCCTGCTCCAGGGACAGGAAAGAGCAGAACAGGAACCCTAAAAACCTGGGGTTTGCAGCAGCCCAAACCCTCCTGGCTGTGATTTTAGCATTACACCAACTCTTCCTCCTGAAGAGAGGAGCTGAGTGTTCCACCTGAAGAGAGGAGCTGAGTGTTCCACCTGCTTCCCTTCCCTGTGTTAACCTTTCCTGAAGGATTTCAATCCCTGTCTGAGGTGCCCCAGGAATTCCTGCAAGCCCTTTCAGGGGGAGGGGGAGCACTCAAACCCAGAGCTGTGCCTGCAGCACCCCTGAGGCAGCAGGGGCACAGACCTGCAGTGCAGGCTGCTGTGGGCAGAAGGGCAGAGCTGGGACTGGCACGGCACTGGGGCAGACCATGGGCTGTGCTCAGCATCAAATCCTGCAGCACAGAGTGTGTGGGACATTTCCAGTGCTTGGGACATCCCCAGGGCTCTGGGACATCCCCACAAAAGCTGCACAGTGCCACTGGGCTTCCCAAAATCATCCTGGAATACAGCTCAGGGTTTAAAATCCATTCCAGATGGGTTTTTGTTAATTTTAGTTCCAGTCCTTGGTCCCATCTAGAGGCCCAGCAGGCAGAACCATTTCCTTGTGTGGCTGGGGAGCAGCAGGAGCCCCCTGCACACACACACACCCACACCCACACCCACACACACACACACACTTACCTTGGCTTCATAAAGGAGAGGGCCATGGAAACAAAGCACTCGCTCACCTGCAAGGGAAGGGCAGAGACAGCTCAGAGCTGCAGGGCTCCAATTCCATCTCCTGTGTCACCAGGACACCTCAGAGCTGCAGAGCCCCAATTCCATCCCCTGTGACAGCAGGGATAGCTCAGAGCTGTAGGGCTCCAATCCCATCCCCTGTGACAGCAGGGACACCTCAGAGCCCCAATCCCATCCCCTGTGACAGCAGGGACACTCAGAGCTCCAATCCCATCCCCTGTGACAGCAGGGACACCTCAGAGCTCCATCCCCTGTGACAGCAGGGACACTCAGAGCCCCAATCCCATCCCCTGTGTCACCAGGACAGCTCAGAGCTCCATCCCCTGTGTCACCAGGACAGCTCAGAGCTCCATTCCCATCCCCTGTGTCACCAGGACAGCTCAGAGCTCCATCCCCTGTGTCACCAGGACAGCTCAGAGCTCCATCCCCTGTGTCACCAGGACAGCTCAGAGCTCCATCTCCATCCCCTGTGTCACCAGGACACCTCAGAGCTCCATTCCCATCCCCTGTGTCACCAGGACACCTCAGAGCCAGCCCAGGGAGCAGCAGATTGACTCTCCCAGCAGAGGGGATCAGAGCTGGGATTCTCTGCACCCCAGATCCCCGAGGATCTCAGTGCAGGAGCAGCTGCACACGAACAGCAGTGCTGCTGGCACCAAACCCCCACTCCTGCCCCTCCCTGAGCTGCCAGGCATCCCCAGATCTGCTCCCCAGGCCCAGCTCAGGCTGGGCTCACCCACAGGCAGGTTCTTGATGCAGGGCTGTCCTCAGATGACACCTCTGCACCTACAGACCCTGACAGCCCCTGTCCCCCTGTCCTTGTCCTGCAGGATGAGCAGCACAGGGCACTCCCAGCTCAGGGCAGCAGCAGGAGAGGCTCCATGTGGGACAGGGCAGGGAACAGGAGAGGCTCCATGTGGGACAGGGCAGGGAGCAGGAGAGGATCCATGTGGGACAGGGCAGGGAACAGGAGAGGATCCATGTGGGACAGGGCAGGGAACAGGAGAGGCTCCAGGTGGGACAGGGCAGGGAACAGGAGAGGATCCATGTGGGACAGGGCAGGGAGCAGGAGAGGCTCCATGTGGGACAGGGCAGGGAGCAGGAGAGGCTCCATGTGGGACAGGGCAGGGAGCAGGAGAGGCTCCAGGTGGGACAGGGCAGGGAACAGGAGAGGCTCCATGTGGGACAGGGCAGGGAGCAGGAGAGGATCCATGTGGGACAGGGCAGGGAGCAGGAGAGGATCCATGTGGGACAGGGCAGGGAGCAGGAGAGGATCCATGTGGGACAGGACAGGAACAGCAGCAGAACCTCCCCTCTGCAGGGTTTGAAGCAGGGTGAGCTCATCCTTCAGCCTGGTTTTATCTCCTCAGGGACCAAGGCTCAGCCTGGGCTGCTCTGGGAATTGCAGGGCACTCAGCACAGGACACACGTTCCCTCCTGGCTGCTGCAGTGCCTCGTGTGATTGGGAAGATGCAGAGCTCTGAAATGCTTCTGGGCATCAAAACAAAAAGGCTCAGAGGGCTCTCCCTGCAGTGCCACATCACACAGTCTGTATTTTATTTTATTTTAAAATGTCCCTGCAGACAGGGCTGACAGTGAGAGGTGACATTGCCCCTCAGTGTCACAGTGCTGCTGCTGCTGCCACACCTCTCTCAAAGCCCTGCAACGCTTCCCAGGAGAGATCCCACTGAGCAATATCCATCTCTAAAAACACAGGATGGGCTGCAGAAAGGGCTCTTTGTCTCCATGGCAGCTCCTGCTCCCTCACACGGGGGCTGTCCCTGCATCCAGCACCGCTCCCTGTGCCACAGCTCATCCATGTCCCACCCCACGGCAGGGACAGCACCCCGGGGTGCCCCCAGCCCCAGGGATGGGGTATCCATCTCACACTGCACTGCTGCTTTTATTTAGCTCACATTGCTCAGCCACAACCATCACCTAAAAATCGAAATATGCACAGAAAAACCCTCCTAAAAAAATACACAGAAAAATCCTCCTAAAAAAAAAAAACACAGAAAAATCCTCCTAAAAATAAATACACAGAAAAATGCTCCTAAAAAAATACACAGAAAAAACCTCCTAAAAAAAATACACAGAAAAATCCTCCTAAAAAAACAATACACAGAACAATCCTCCTACAAAGCCCAACCCATCCTCATTCACCTAAGCCCCGGTGCTGCTGCAGATGTGGATTCCAGCTGTGGAATCCATGAATCCTCCAGCACCGGGCTCCCTTCCAGAGCCAATAAATAACAACCATCCTCCAAACGCACGGAAATAAAAATAAAAACCGCGACAAATCAGCTTTAATGCCAAGGAAAACGCAGGACATCTGCAATAACAGGGTGGGAGAGGCCCGCGCGTTGCCGGGAGGAGAAAGGAAGGACAAGAAGAGACAAAGGCTGCGGGAATTCAGCTCTCACCTATTCGCACCTCAGCAGAGCGGGGAGCGATGAGAACCAAACCCCGGAGCGGGAGCGGCGGGCCCAGCGCCGAGCCCGCGGGGCCGGGCCCACAGAACCACCCGAACCCTCCATCCCCGGAACCCCCCCGAGCCCTGCCAGCACTCACCCTCCTGGAACTTGGGCTTGGGGTCCTGCTTGGGCGCCATTTATAAGGGCCGGTCCCTCCTCCGGCCGCTCCCCGCGGGGCCCCGGCGCTGCCCGGCCCGGCCCGGCCCCGCCGCGCAGCCGCGCCCGGCGCATGCCGGGACATGGAGTCCTCCGGGGTTCCGCTACGGCCTCACTGCGCAGCCGTGTCCGGGGCATGCCGGGACATGGAGTCCTCCGGGGATCCGCTCCGGCCTCACTGCGCAGCCGCGCTCGGGGCATGCCGGGACATGGAGTCCTCCGGGGTTCCGCTCCCGCCTCACTGCGCAGCCGCGCTCGGGGCATGCCGGGACATGGAGTCCTCCGGGGTTCCGCTGCGTCCTCACTGCGCAGCCGCGCCCGGGGCATGCCGGGACATGGAGTCCTCTGGTGTTCTGCTCCGGCTCCACTGCGCAGCCGCGCCCGGGACATGCCGGGACATGGAGTCCTCCGCGGGCTCTGCGGCCTGCCGGCTGCTGGCTGATCCCGCGCTGGGGAGAAAAAAAAAATATTAAAAAAAAACAAAAAAATTTAAAAAATAAAAAATAAAAACAAGGCACAGAAGAGCAAAATTCATTGCGCCCAACGTGGGGCTCGAACCCACGACCCTGGGATTAAGAGTCCCATGCTCTACCGACTGAGCTAGCCGGGCGCCACGCGCTCCTCCTGGCGGCCGCGGGTGTCGGCAGCGGCCCCGTGCAGTTCCCGCTCCGGCCGCTGGAGGGCGTGCCCTGGCTGGTCCTTGTATTTACTATTCTCGCCTAATTAAACGTTAATTAAATATTATCCCAAAGCCGGCGGGTGCGGAGATGTGGCCGTCCCGGGAAAGTTGTAGGCTGCGAGGCGCTCCCGAGGGGTTAATAACAGCATCGAGTAATCCCGGGGGTTTGCTACCGACACGCTTTAATCTGGGAGAAAATAAGAGGAAAATAAGAAGAGGCAGCACCGGCTGAGGAGAGGGGGAACGTGGCGGCATCAGCCAAGCACCGATTTTAATTTTTGACGGAAAATTCGCTGAATTTTGGTGATTTTTCAATCGCAATCCTCACGGCGGGGCAGACGAAGCAGAGTGGCGAGGGAGCGCCAGGGGGCGCCAGGGGCCAGGCCGGGATGTAAGCCACGCCCCCTGATCTGCATATCCACGCCCACTGGGTACAACCACGCCCTGCTAATGTACATAACCCCGCCCATATAATGTGCATAACCCCGCCCACATAATGAGCATTACCCCGCCCACATAATGAACATAACCCCGCCCACATAATGAGCATAACCCGCCCACATAATGTACATAACCCCGCCCAGCTAATGCACATAACCACATAATGTACATTACACCGCCTATCTAATGTGCATAACCTCGCCCATCTAATGTACATATTCCTGCTCATCTAATATGCATAACTCCGCCCAGCTAATGTGCATAACCCCGCCCATATAACGTACATATTCCTGCTCATCTAATATGCATAACCCCTCCCAGGTAATGTGCATAACCCCGCCTATCTAATGTGTATAAACCCACTATCTAATGTGTATAAACCCACTTACCTAATGTACATAACCACGCCCAGATAATGTGCATAATCCCACCTATCTAATCTGCATAATCCTGCCCTTTTGATCTCCATGACTCTGCCCACCTAATGTGCATAACCCCGCCCACCTAATGTGCATAACCCAGCCCACGTAATGTACATAACCACGCCCAACTAATGTGCATAACCCCGCCTATCTAACGGTCATAACCCCGCCCACCCAGTGTCCATAACCCCGCCCATCCCGTGCCCGGCCCCGCCCCCCGTTGTTGTTGGCCCCGCCCATCCCGTGCCCGGCCCCGCCCCCCGTTGTTGCCGGCCCCGCCCCGCGCCCCCCGCCCGCCTCAGCCATGGCGGCCCCGGCCGCGCTGCGCCCGCTGCTGCCGCTCGTCCCCGTGGCCGCCGCGCTGGCGCTGGCTGCGGGCGGGGGCACGGCGGGGACAGGTCCGTGGGGACAGCGCGGAGGGACCGCGGGAGGGGCGTGGGATATGCGGGATGAGCGCGGAGTATGCGGGGATGAGCGAGGGATGAGTGCGAGACGAGCGCCGGGTGTCCGCGGGATGAGCGCGGGGTGACCGCGGGGATGAGCGGGATGAGCTCCGGGTGAACGCGGGGATGAGCGGGGTGAGCTCCGGGTGTCCGCGGGATGCTCGCGGGGCCGTGGCCGGACAGCCCGGTGGCCCCGCTGCTGCCGCGCTCGCCCCCGGGTTGGGCACGGTCGGAGCCGCAGCCCCGATCCCGTCCCGGTCCCCTCTCCGTCCCCTCCCGGTTCCGTCCAGTCCCGTCCCGGTCCCTCCCGATCCGTCTCGGTCCCCTCCTGATCCCTCCTGGTCCCGTCCCGGTCCCCTCTCGGTCTCTCCTGGTCCCGTCCCGGTCCCTCCCGATCCGTCTCGGTCCCCTCTCGATCCCTCCCGGTCCCGTCCCGGTCCCCTCTTTTTGCCCCTGGGGATGTTTTGCCCCTTGGAGTCAGCGTCCCGAACCGCCTCAAAGCGGTGATTTGATTTTTCGGGCAGTTTTTTTCGTTGTTTGCTCGGTGATTTTTGTGTTTCTCACTGGCAGCCGCAGTTTAACAGCGGGAGCGTGTGCGCAGAGCCGAGCTCGGAGCTCCCCTAAGCCTGGCCTTAGCGCTGGCCCGGCAAAGCCCAGCACCGAGCCGGGGGCAGCAGGGGCAGTCCCGGTGTCCTGGGGGCAGTCCCGGTGCCCGGTGCTGCCCTGTCCCGGTGCCCGGTGCTGCCGTGTCCCGGTGCCTGGTGCTGCCCTGTCCCGATGCCCCAGCGGGCTGTGGCAGCACAGGTGAGGATCCCTGCAGGTAACCACGTTCCCCCCCGTTCCAGAGCCGCCCCCGCCGCTCTCCGGCAGCGACATCGTGCACCCGATCCGTGTGGACGAGAGCGGGTCCTTCCTGTCCTACGAGCTGTCGCACCGCGCCCTGCACCGGCGCTCGCCGCTCTCCCGGAGCTCGCTGCCCGCTTTCTACGAGCTGCACTACCGAGGGCAGCCCCTGCGCTTCAACCTGAGCCTCAACCGGCACCTGCTGGCCCCGGGCTTCGTCAGCGAGCGGCGCTTCGGGGGCATCGCGGGCGCCAGGATCCAGCCCCGCTCGCACAACCCGTGCCACATGCTCGGGGAGGTGCGGGGCCGGGCGCTGCAGGGCGGGCTGGCTGCGCTCAGCACCTGCGATGGGCTGGTGAGTGCGGCCCCCGGAGCCTTCACCCGCCGGGGAACAGCGGCACATGGGGAAAAAAACCCTTTTGTCTGCTAAAAAGGGACACCCGGCTTCCCAGCAGCAGGGCTGGTGCGGCCGTGGATGTGGATTTTCCGTGGATTGCAGTGGTTTGGGAATTCTCTGGGGTTGGGTTTATTTGTTTGTGAAAAAGAGCAATTCTCAGCCTCTGCTGTACAGAGGGGATTGTGTGGAAAGGAGGGCTGGGAGCTGGAGATGTTCTGGCAGCACAGCTGGGGAGAGAGAGGCTGCTCCGTTCCTGAGCTCGTTCCACTGTTGGTGTTTCCTAAGGCAGCAGCGAGCTCGAGCGCTGTGGGGGAAAGGGCTCAGAGTCCTGGGGGATTGCAGAAATGCTCCCACATGGCTGGTGCTGCAGTGCTTGTGCTCACTTTGGAGGGAGGACAACTCCATCAGCTCCTCCATGGCAGGAGTAAATGGGAAATTGGGAAGAATCCTTCCCTGGGAGGGTGGGCAGAGGCTGGGCTGGATGTCCCAGAGCAGCTGTGGCTGTCCCTGGACCCCTGGAATGTCCCAGGCCAGGCTGGGTGGGTTTGGAGCAGCCTGGGGCAGTGGAAAGTGGGGAGCTGGATGGGTCTGAGCTCCCTCCCCACCCAAACCATCCCGGGGATGGGGTCTGAGCTCCCTCCCCACCCAAACCATCCCGGGGATGGGGTCTGAGCTCCCTCCCCACCCAAACCATCCCGGGGATGGGGTCTGAGCTCCTTTCCCACCCAAACCATCCCGGGGATGGGACCTGAGCTCCCTCCCCACCCAAACCATCCCGGGGATGGGATCTGAGCTCCCTCCCCACCCAAACCATCCCGGGGATGGGATCTGAGCTCCCTCCCCACCCAAACCATCCCAGAGAAGGGGTCTGAGCTCCCTCCCCACCCAAACCATCCCAGAGAAGGGGTCTGAGCTCCCTCCCCACCCAAACCATCCCGGGGATGGGGTCTGAGCTCCCTCCCCACCCAAACCATCCCGGGGATGGGGTCTGAGCTCCCTCCCCACCCAAACCATCCCGGGGATGGGGTCTGAGGTCTCTCCCCACCCAAACCCTCCCGGGGATGGGATCTGAGCTCCCTCCCCACCCAAACCATCCCGGGGATGGGATCTGAGCTCCCTCCCCACCCAAACCCTCCCGGGGATGGGATCTGAGCTCCCTCCCCACCCAAACCATCCCGGGGATGGGATCTGAGCTCCCTCCCCACCCAGACCATCTCGGGGTGCTGTGATTCCGTGTCCCAGTCCCGGGTTCCTCGGGGTGCAGGAGGGCTCACGGTGCCTATTTGTGTCTCCCTGGCAGAAAGGGGTGTTCCAGCTGATGAACGAGGACTATTTCATCGAGCCCGTGTCCAGCAGCCCCCGGGAGGAGGGGGCAGCCCAGCCCCACAGGATCTACAAGCGCCAGGTGCCCAAGGGCAGGGCTGGGCAGGGCAGGAGCCCCCCGGCCCCCCGGGAGCCCTGTGCTGTGCCAGGTACTGCCCCTTCCTCTGCTCCCACCAGTGCTGGACCCCTCACTGTCCTCTGCTCCCAGGGGATGATGTGGGGACAGAGATTTGCTTTCATTTCCATGAAAACTTTGCTTTTTACTGCCAGGGTGTTGGAGTTTGGGAGTGGAGCTCGGTGGCTCCCTGGGGGTTCCCAGTGTGGGCAGAGTGTGGGTCCTTCCTGCACAGCCTTGGGTTGCATAAACTCCTGAACCCAGAATTTCAAGGGCTGAGGAATTCAGTGCATTCCCAGAAGCTCGTGGGCACTTTGCTCCCTGGTGCTGCACATTTCCTGGAGCTCTCTGCTTTCACAATCTGGGGCTTCCTTCTATAACAGGGTTATCTTCAGGCATTCTTCTGATAATCTAAATTAATTATCCAATCTGTGGCAATAATCTTAATGGCTTCTTCTGGGCTTTGAAGTCTGTTCTTGACTCAAATCCATTCTGGACTTTGAAGTCTGTTCTTGAAAATGAATTTCTCCATGGGCTGTGTGACTCACATGGATCTCCTCTGCAGTCAGGAGGTTACAGAGGTGGGGTGGCTGTGCTGTGTGTGTGCCCTGGAGAGGAATCCCAAAAGAGTCCCACAGTCTGTAGGGTTTCAGTGCCTGCCATCCTCTCTCTGAGCTCTGCTGTGTCTGTTTGGTGCTGCTGGTGGTGCTCAGCTCCTGTCAGTGCACAGGGCTGTGACAGGGATGTGACAGAGATCCCAGCTGATGGCATTTGATGGAATCATCCCGAGGGGAAATGCCCCAGGGACCCCCGGGCACCCCCAGCTCTGCACAGCCTCAGGTCTGGGCTCTCAGCAGCCAAGGACACAATGGGACGAGCTCCAAGGAGGCTGCTGCCATTAAACTGTCGCAGTGGTATTAGCAATTCATCAAGAGGTGCAGATGGTTGGGATTTTTCGGGCTGGGGGATGAAATGTCCTTTCACAGCTGACCCAGGAAATGTAGGAGTCCATTGTTGGGGAAGTGAGGCTGAGCCCTCCAGATCCATTCCCAGTGTGTGGGATGAGGTTTGTAAAGCCTTCACCCAGCGTGGGGCTGACCCTGACCTTGCTCTTGGAGCCCTGTCACAGGAAAAGTCCCTGCTGGAGAATTCCCAGTGGCTGCTGTGCGTGAGGAGTGAGGAGTGAGGAGTGAGGAGCAGGAGCTCTCCTCCGCCCCCGCACTGCCCAGCCCAGGGAACGTTCCCTTGTTCCCCTGGGAGGGAGCAGAGCCCAGGCTCCTCAGGGAATCTCTGTGCTGGCTGCCCAGGACTCTGCTGCTGCCTCCAGCCCCCGGTCCAGCTTTGGGGGCTGAGGTTGTGGTGATGGAAACTGTCCCTTCCTGAAAAACGCGGATTTGGGATGACCCGAAATGTTGAGCCGCCGGGGTTATTTCTCAAGCATCTCTGCAGGGTTGTCTGTAAATTCCTAAACACTAAGACTGGCTTTGGGAGGCTCCCTGTTCCTTGTGGAATATTGCAAACCCCGTTCTGGTCAAAGAAATTCCTTCAAATTCTTTGTTTATTATTTTTGTGTCGTGCTGGTGTGCAGCAGGCTGAGCCCAGAGTCCTTTGGGACAGAGCACAGCAGAACCCACACGAGTTACTGAGTTATGGGTGCATGTGTGGAGCCTTCCCCACACCAGAGGTGATCACTTGGAACTGAAAAAGGAGATATTAAAGTGGCAGGCATTTTATAAAGGAAGAAAATCCTTTATTTCCCCCTTGAATCTGTCAGAGTCTCAGGAGAGCCTGGAGCGGTCGGAGAGGCGCAGGGAGAGGTGGCAGCAGAAGCAGCTGGGCAGGAGGAGGAGGATCAGGCAGCGCTCCATCAGCAGGGAGAAATGGGTGGAGACCCTGGTGGTGGCTGACACCAAGATGGTGGAGTTCCATGGCAGTGCCAACGTGGAGAAGTACGTGCTGACCGTCATGAACATGGTGAGTGTGGGCCAGGGGGGCTGGGCTGGGCTGGGAGAGGGACAGGAGCACTCCTGGGTTCTGTGGAGTTGGTTATTGCACCGTGCTGGGAGAGGGACAGGAGCACTCCTGGGTTCTGTGAACCTGGTTATTGCACCGTGCTGGGAGAGGGACAGGAGCACTCCTGGGTTCTGTGAACCTGGTTATTGCACTGTGCTGGAAAGGGACAGGGGCACTCCTGGGTTCTGTGAACCTGGTTATTGCACTGTGCTGGGAGAGGGACAGGAGCACTCCTGGGTTCTGTAAACCTGGTTATTGCACTGTGCTGGGAGAGGGACAGGAGCACTCCTGGGTTCTGTGGAGTTGGTTATTGCACTGTGCTGGGAGAGGGACAGGAGCACTCCTGGGTTCTGTAGAGTTGGTTATTGCACTGTGCTGGGAGAGGGACAGGAGCACTCCTGGGTTCTGTAGAGTTGGTTATTGCACTGTGCTGGAGAGGGACAGGAGCACTCCTGGGTTCTGTGGAGTTGGTTATTGCACCCTGCTGGGAGAGGGACAGGAGCACTCCTGGGTTCTGTGGAGTTGGTTATTGCACCATGCTGGAAAGGGACAGGAGCACTCCTGGGTTCTGTGAACCTGGTTATTGCACTGTGCTGGGAGAGGGACAGGAGCACTCCTGGGTTCTGTGGAGTTGGTTACTGCACCATGCAGCAGTCTCAAAGGCTGAGAATTTGGAATATTAAAGTCTATGCTAAAGTTTTCTGGCACAGAGTCCCAAGAAGCAGCAGCAGCTCCCTGGCATTGCTTCTCCTTTTTTCTTCTTCTTCCATTTCTTCTCCATCTCTTCTCTGTGTGTCTCACCCCAATACAGGGGATTATATTCATAAATCATCCCATGATTATTTATTACTATAAAAATTTAATATAATATTAATATAAAATATAAAAATATTAATATAAACCCACGAATCTGAAACATTCTTTCTACACCCATGGAACAAGCAGGTGAGGCTCAGCCTGTCCCTCCTGGCATCCCAGAGGAAAGCTTTGGAAAGGTGGGGTGGGCAGAGGCCCCCAGGTCACAGCCCTGGGTTCTGGGGGTGGTGCAGGCCCCCAGAGAGCCCCGAATTCCTTTGGGCTGTAGAGCACAGGCAGCAGCAGTGAGGCCTGAGGGGTCCCTGGCTGTTCCTGGCTGGGTTCCAGATGTGCACAGCTCCTCTCAGGTGTGCCAGGATCTCATGGCCCAGCTCCCTCCAGGCGTCTGCTCTTGTCTCCCACGAGGGGAATTCCTGAGGTGCTGCCAGCAGGAGCTGCAGCAGAGTCCTGGCTGCTCTGTGTGCCCATGGCTGTGTCCCCAGCTGTCCCCATGGTGTCCCTCTGCAGGTGGCAGGGCTGTTCCACCACGCCAGCATTGGGAACCCCATCAACATCGCCATAGTGCGGCTGATCCTGCTGGAGCACGAGGAGGTGAGGGCTGGGCTGGGCTGGGGCACCACCATCACCATCCCTCCTGGGGCATCACCATCACCATCCCTCCTGGGACACCACCATCCCTCCTGGGGCACCACCATCACCATCCCTCCTGGGGCACCACCATCCCTCCTGGAGCACCACCATCCCTCCTGGGCTCTGCTCCCTCCTGGGGCACCACCATCACCATCCCTCCTGGGCTCTGCTCCCTCCTGGAGCATCACTATCCCTCCTGGAGCATCACCATCCCTCCTGGGGCACCACCATCCCTCCTGGGGCACCACCATCCCTCCTGGGGCACCACCATCCCTCCTGGGGCACCACCATCCTTCCTGGGCTCTGCTCTCTCCTGGGCCCTGCTCCCTCCTGGGGCACCACCATCCCTCCTGGGGCATCACCATCCCTCCTGGGCCCTGCTCCCTCCTGGGGCACCACCATCACCATCCCTCCTGGGCCCTGCTCCCTCCTGGGGCATCACCATCCCTCCTGGGGCATCACCATCCCTCCTGGGGCACCACCATCCCTCCTGGGCCCTGCTCCCTCCTGGGGCACCACCATCCCTCCTGGGGCACCACCATCACCATCCCTCCTGGGCTCTGCTCCCTCCTGGGCTCTGCTCCCTCCTGGGCTCTGCTCCCTCCTGGCTCAGCCTGGAGCAGAAATCCCGGTGCCCAGCGTGGCTGGGAGGGGCAGAGGGGCTGCAGAGCCTGCCTGGGGTGGTTTGTGGTCACACAGTGCCAGTGAGGTGTCACAGGGCTCTGGGGGCTCCTGGTGGTTCTGGGGGTCTGAGGTCGCTCAGCCAGCACAGGGGGTTTTCCTGCTGTGGTTCTTAACCCCTGTTCCTGCATGATTTAGTGTTTTGGTTGAAGCACAGATGAAAGGAAAGCAGGAAAAGGGCTGTCCTCCCCCCAGGCTGGGAGCTGTACACATGGAGCAATTCCATCTGCATGGCAGTCACTCCCAATCCCACTCTGCCTGCCTGGGCTCAGACCTCTCCCCTCCCATCCCAAACCCCAAACAGCTGGGGCAGATCTCCCTTTGTGCTGGCAGGAGGAGCTGAAGATCTCCCACCACGCAGACAACACCTTGAAGAGCTTCTGCAAGTGGCAGAAGAGCATCAACGTGAAGGGAGACTCACACCCCCTGCACCACGACGTGGCCGTGCTGCTCACCAGGTGTGCAGGGCTGGGCTGGGCTGGGGCAGCCAAAACTCACCTGGGGCAGCCAAATCTCACCTGGGGCAGCTGGGGCAGCCAAATCTCACCTGGGGCAGCTGGGGCAGCCAAAACTCACCTGGGGCAGCCAGGGAACACCTGGGGGCTCTGGGACCTCCCTGTCCCTGCCTGCACACCCAGATGTGCTGTGAGATCTGGGGATGGTTCCTCGTGGAAGGGGGGGGCTGGAGTTGGGTGTTCTTTGGGATCCCTTCCATCCCAGACCATTCCATGGCTCTGTGGTCTCAGATCTCAGGTTCACACCTGGGCACAGCTCCCACTGAGGTTTCCAAGCCAGGTTTTCCCCTGGCCCTGCTGCAGAGCCCCAGAAGGGCTGGATCCTCCCAGGATTAATTCTGCTTTTCCCCTCAGAGGCTGGGCTTGGCAGAGGAGCCTCTGGGAAGCCCCTGACCTCCCAAGGAGCTGGCAGGAATCCCTGCCCTGGCCAAGTTTGTGTACCTTGCAGTCAAAGCCTGGTTTGAGGCTTCCAGGCTGCTCTGTCTGAGCTGGCTGCTGTGGTGCTTTGGGTGATGATTCACAGCCCACAGCAGCTTTGCCTGCTCTGGGAGGTTCTTTGTAGCACAAATGAGGCACTCCAGGCCTTGTGCTTCAGGGGAGCTGCTCTTCCTGGGTGGCTGGAGCTGCCCTGGAAAACCACAGCACCTCTGGGATGTGCTTCCCATTGCCTTGCTTGATTATCCCAGCATCAGTTTATTTATCCAAGGGAATAAACCCAGGCAGGCTGGCCAGCAGCTCCCATTAATCAGGCTCATTAATGAGCTGGGGCTGCTGGCAGAGGGAAGGGGAGGAAAGGTCGGGAATGTTTCCCCTGTGGAAGGATGTTGGATGTCTCCCTGCTCACTCCTGTTTGGCTGCTGTCCCTGTGCCGGGTCCTGCCGCCTCCCAGCGCCCTGTCTGTGTGTCTGTGTGTCTGTGTGTCTGTCCCCCTGCCAGGAAGGACATCTGTGCTGCCATGAACAGGCCCTGTGAGACCCTGGGGCTGTCCCACGTGGCTGGGATGTGCCAACCCCACCGGAGCTGCAACATCAACGAGGACACGGGGCTGCCCCTGGCCTTCACCGTGGCGCACGAGCTGGGACACAGGTACTGTCATCCTCCTCATCATCATCATCATCATCCTCATCATCATCATCCTCCTCATCCTCTCCTGGGGCTGGGCAAGGCACGGGGGGAGCTGGGAGGTGGTTCCCAAGTGGTTCCTCCCTTGCTCCCTGAGGATTTCATCCCAGAGTTCAGATTTGGGTTGTCCTGGGTTTAATGAGAACCACACAATGCAAGGCAGCCTGCAGAAATCACCCTTGTGTGTTGTCCTGGGGTGGTTTGGGAAGGTTTTAGAGCAGGGGTTGCCCGCAGAGAAGTTTTAAAGTGGGACCTGTCTGTAATATCAGCAGCAGAATTCTGCTTGCCCCATTTCAGTTAAATTTTCACAAGGTCCCTTGAGCACTGCAGCTCCCAGTAGACAGCTCTGTGTGGGGAAACACCCACCAGCATGGTGAGGTGGAATTATTCCCGAGTTTGCAGTGCAATGGAAGCTCAGGAGCCAGCTCAGGCTGTCAGGAATGGAATGGAATGGAATGGAATGGAATGGAATGGAAGCTCAGGTCCCCCTGCTCTGTGTGTGTGCCTGGGGTGGCTCTGTGCTCGTGGCTCACCTCCCCTCCGTGGGCTGTGCTCTTACACAGTTTTGGGATTCAGCATGATGGAAGCAGCAATGACTGTGAGCCAGTTGGGAAAAGACCTTTCATCATGTCTCCACAGCTCCTGTATGACACGTCCCCTCTCACCTGGTCCCGCTGCAGCCGCGAGTACATCACACGCTTCCTCGAGTGAGTGCTTCCTCCTCCTCCTCCTCTTCCTGCCCTGGCCCTTCCCCTGGCCCTTCCCCTGGCCCTTCCCTGGCCCTTCCCTGCCCCTCTCTGCTGGAGCTGGGGTTGGGCATGGGGCTGCTCCTGTCCCTGAGATCCCTCTGGGTGCTGGGGGCTCTGCTCCATCCCTACCATGTCCTGCAGCAGTGGGAGGTGTCCCTGGGCTGGGATGAGATGAGCTTTAGGGTCCTTTCCCACCAAACCACTCCATGAATTCCCCCTGGGATGAGATGAGCTTTGAGATCCCTTCCCACCAAACCACTCCATGGATCCTCCCTGGGCTGGGATGAGATGAACTTTAGGGTCCCTTTCCCACCAAACCACTCCATGGATCCCCCCTGGGATGAGATGAGCTTTGAGATCCCTTCCCACCACACCACTCCATGAATTCCCCCTGGGCTGGGATGAGATGAGCTTTAAGGTCCTTTCCCACCACACCACTCCATGGATCCCGCTGGGTTGTCTCCCTGTGCTGTGAAGGGGTCAGGAGCTTTTTTGGGGCTGTGGTTGCTGATTAAACCAGAGTGTTTTCCCTCCATGCTCCCTGCAGGTTCTGCAGTCTCCTCAGTTCCCTCTGCCTGACATGGGCAAACCAGAGCCAGCCAAATCCCTCCCTGCTTTGTTTATTTTTAGCACCCGTGGCTGATTTTTCAGGCTGTTGGGAAGTTCCAAGGAGCACAGCCCAGGGTTTGGTTTGTCAGCCAGCAGCTCACACTGCAGGAACATTTCCCTCCCTTGCTGTGGGCAGGTTTGAGAACAGAGAGGAGCAGTGAGGGGAGAGCTGGGCAGGCATTGCATGGTCCCAAATCCCAGCCTGGCCAGGTGGGCTTGGCCCCACATGTGCAGGGGGAATTATTCTGATTTATGGCTGGCAGAGGAGAGGAGCTTCCCTCATCCACAGCACTCTTGGCCCTCTGCTGTTTAACCTTCACCTGGGGGTGAGGAATTTCCTGCTTGTGCTGACCCTGAGCTGAGATGGGACAGAACAGCTGGAAACTCCTCTGGTGGGGTTTGGTCTCTTTGCTGCATCTTGGGGCTGTGACATCCCAGGACAGAGAGGGGCAGGGCCAGTAGGAGCAGTAGGGACAGGAACAGGAGCTGCTGTAAGGACAGGAACAGGAGCTGTTTGAGGACAGGAGCTGCTGTAATGGAATATTGGCAGGAGAACAGGAGGCAGAGAGCCAGGAAAAGGGACCCTGCTGACCTGGGCATGCTGGATGTGCTCACCATTCAGTAAAACCACACTCTCAGATGATGATGATTATTGTTTTACACAAGATGGTTGTTATTTCACAAGCACAGTGCTGGAGCATCTCAGAGGGATTCCTGGCGCTGTGGTCAGCACTGGCTGGAGCTGGGGCTGCAGTCAGGGTCTGCCTGGACACCAGGGGACACTGGGAGAGCCCTGGCCCTGCTGTGGCAGCACTGTCCCCAAGGAAGGTGTCCCCTCACTCAGGCCAGTGCAGGATGCTGGCACAGGGAGATGCTCTGGGGTGGAGGTACCCTTCAATCTTTGCTCTACAAACAGATTTTCAGTCTTTCCACAGTGCTGGAGCTCTTTTTCCTCCACCCTCCAGGGTCTGCTGTCCCTCCCCTGCCACCCTGTGCCACCCCCAGCTCCGTGGCTCTGCAGCTCGTTCTTCCCAAGCTTTGCCTTTTTGTTTTTGTTGTATTCTGTCCTGGCTTTTTTTTTGGACCCTTCCTCCAGTTCTCTGGGAGCTTTTGGAATTTTAATCCTGCTCTCAAATGTATCTGCAGATCCTCTCAGGCTGCTCACAGATGGGGATTTAATCATTGTTCCATCCACTCCATCCTGCAGCTTAAGGAATGGGCTGGAACAGGCAGAGCAGGGCAGGCCCTGCATCTTCCCCTGTGCACTGGGATTTACTGCAGATCCTGCAAGCCAGAGGGAAACTCAGGCCAATTCTCCCTGCTTGGAGATGTGTTCTGGCCAATTGAACAGACAGGAGAATGATTGTAAAATATCTAACAAAGAAATGGATTCTGGAAAAGCTGGAATGTTGAGGCAGCTCCCAATCACCTCCAGGGGGTACAGAGACCCCTGTGTGGGCTGGGGCAGGACAGGGAGAGCTCCAGGAGGAACAGGAGGCTGGGGACAGCATAGGGGGGACCTGTGGGGTCCCTTCACCCCAAACAGGAAAAGGGTGAAGAGTCCAGAGCAGCACGAGTGTCACACCTGGGGCTCATCCAGCATGGGGTGCTTGAGGCTGGACTTTTCCAGTAAGGATTGCAGGACTCTGGGATTCTGTGGAAATAGGTGGGGAGGTGCCAGGCAGTGTGTGCAGCTGCCCAGTCCGTGCTCCATCCATCCCAGCTCAGCCCCAGCACCCACAGGGATCCTGCCCTTCCCTCTGCCTGGGAGCTGCAGGGTGCTCCTGATGGTGGGAATTTGGAAACAGAGAAAGCAGCTCATTTCCTGCATTTTCCCACAGGGAAATGCAATATATTCCAGTGAGGATATACATGGGGGTTCAGGGGGCTGTGTGCAGTGTGGAGCTGGGGGTGGGATGGGATGGGAAGGCAGGAGGGGGTGCTGGCTCTGCTGGGCATCACCCTGGCACTGCAGAGCCCCAAGGCAGGAGGGGTGCTGGCTCTGCTGGGCATCACCCTGGCACTGCAGAACCCCAAGGCAGGAGGGGTGCTGGCTCTGCTGGGCATCACCCTGGCACTGCAGAGCCCCAAGGCAGGAGCTCTGCTGGGCATCACCCTGGCACTGCAGAACCCCAAGGCAGGAGCTCTGCTGGCTCTGCTGGGCATCACCCTGGCACTGCAGAGCCCCAAGCAGGAGGGGTGCTGGCTCTGCTGGGCATCACCCTGGCACTGCAGAGCCCCAAGGCAGGAGGGGGTGCTGGCTCTGCTGGGCATCACCCTGGCACTGCAGAGCCCCAAGGCAGAGCTCTGCTGCTCCCAGCCCTTGTTCCCGAGCTGCTGCTTTGGGTTCAAAAGGAATCTCGGTGTGAGTTAATTCAGAGTTCCCAACCACAACAAACCCAGTAATCTGATCCACCACAGCCTTGCCAGAGGCTTGGCCTGGCTGGAAGCGAGTTTGTTTGAATCAACACCCAGGGCTGGACTGGAGACAGCTCTGTGTGTTTGGGAAGTGTCAGAGCAAAGGCAGCTGGAGCAGAGGGAGGCACTGCCTGCCTTGGCCACCCCAGGGAGACCCTGCCCAGCCTGGTTTGGGCCCTTCTGTGGTGGCACTGTGGGGGTCAGCACGTTTGGCTGCTGAAAATGTTTATTCCTGTTAGCAGGGTCTGCAGGGACAGCTCTGGGGGATGTGGGACACCAGGACATTTATGGGTGTTGTCCCTTCTGTCTTTGTCCCTTCACCTTCCCCACGTGTGTCACCCCAGGGGCACAAGGGGGGATCACTCTGGGGGGCTCCCACCCCAAAAGGTGCCCAGAGGTGTCCGTGCACACCAGGGCAGGGATTGCAGAGCCAGGGTTGTGTCAGGGAAATGTGATTGCTCCTCACCCTGGGACACTGCCCAGGGGTGACCCTGCTGTCCCCTGTCTGTTCCAGCCGGGGCTGGGGGCTGTGCCTGGATGATCCCCCAGCCCAGCAGGTGCTGGATTTCCCCCTGGTGCCCC
Organism: Catharus ustulatus; assembly: GCF_009819885.2. NCBI lineage: Eukaryota > Metazoa > Chordata > Aves > Passeriformes > Turdidae > Catharus > Catharus ustulatus. Next base: position 21,046,633 of record NC_046232.1, read on the forward strand.
CGGGGGTCCTGTACGATGTGAGCCACCAGTGCCGGCTGCAGTACGGCCCCCACTCCACCTTCTGTGACGACATGGACGTGAGTGGGGGGCTGGGGGGGCTGGGGGGGATCTGGGGGCTGGGGCTGTGCTCACCCTGCCCCAGGGATGGATCTGATCTGTGCCCCAGGGATGGATCTGATCTGATCTGTGCCCAGGGATGGATCTGATCTGATCTGTGCCCAGGGATGGATCTGATCTGTGCCCCAGGGATGGATCTGATCTGTGCCCAGGGATGGATCTGATCTGATCTGTGCCCCAGGGATGGATCTGATCTGGTCTTTGCCCCAGGGATGGATCTGATCTGTGCCCCAGGGATGGATCTGATCTGATCTGTGCCCCAGGGAGGGATCTGATCTGTGCCCCAGGGATGGATCTGATCTGATCTGTGCCCCAGGAATGGATCTGATCTGATCTGTGCCCAGGGATGGATCTGATCTGATCTGTGCCCCAGGGATGGATCTGATCTGATCTGTGTCCCAGGGATGGATCTGATCTGATCTGTGTCCCAGGGATGGATCTGATCTGATCTGTGCCCCAGGGATGGATCTGATCTGATCTGTGCCCCAGGGATTGATCTGATCTGATCTGTGCTCTGGGATGGATCTGATCTGATCTGTGCCCAGGGATGGATCTGATCTGTGCCCAGGGATGGATCTGATCTGTGCCCAGGGATGGATCTGATCTGTGCCCAGGGATGGATCTGATCTGATCTGTGCCCCAGGGAGGGATCTGATCTGATCTGTGCCCCAGGGATGGATCTGATCTGTGCCCCAGGGATGGATCTGATCTGATCTGTGCCCAGGGATGGATCTGATCTGTGCCCAGGGATGGATCTGATCTGTGCCCCAGGGGATGGATCTGATCTGATCTGTGCCCCAGGGATGGATCTGATCTGTGCCCCAGGGATGGATCTGATCTGTGCCCAGGGATGGATCTGATCTGATCTGTGCCCAGGGATGGATCTGATCTGATCTGTGCCCCAGGGATGGATCTGATCTGATCTGTGCCCCAGGGATGGATCTGATCTGATCTGTGCCCAGGGATGGATCTGATCTGTGCCCCAGGGATGGATCTGATCTGTGCCCCAGGGAGGGATCTGATCTGATCTGTGCCCCAGGGATGGATCTGATCTGATCTGATCTGTGCCCCAGGGATGGATCTGATCTGTGCCCCAGGGATGGATCTGATCTGTGCCCCAGGGATGGATCTGATCTGTGCCCCAGGGAGGGATGGATCTGTGCCCCAGGGATGGATCTGATCTGATCTGTGCCCAGGGATGGATCTGTGCCCCAGGGATGGATCTGATCTGATCTGTGCCCAGGGAGGGATCTGCTCCATGCCCAGGGGATGGGTCTGTATCAGGCAGGAACCATGTCCCTCTGCTCCCCCAGAGTGTGTGTAACACGCTGTGGTGCACGGTGGGGAACACGTGTCACTCCAAGCTGGACGCGGCTGTGGACGGCACGGCGTGTGGGGACAGCAAGGTAAGGGGGACACCCCTCCAGGGTCTGGGGACACCCCTCCAGGGCCTTGGGGGCACACAGGGGCTGTGCAGGGTCCAGTGCAGGGATGGTGGGCTCATCCCAAACACCTGCCCCCAGGGAAGGTGAATCACTCCCCTGGGATCTCTGGAATCACCCAGAAGGTGAAACCCAGCATGGCAGGAGGGCACAAGGCTGGTTCTGCCGTGCTGGATGCTCCTCCCTGGGATGTTCCCCACTGCTGGGGAGGCAGCTCTGACCCCTCTGGGCTGACACAGGGCTGGGAATGCCCTTGCTGAGGGGTCTCCTTGGAGCTTTGGGTTTGTTGCCTCCCCCAAATCCTCCAACACCTCTGAGTTTCCCATTGCTCCAGGCTCTGGCAGAGCCCATGCCGGCACAGCAGGGATTTGCAGGGCCCAGTCCACGTTCTGGGCCGCAGTTCTGCCCATCCCTAACGCTGTGCTCTCCTCTCTGTCCCTGCAGTGGTGCTTCAATGGCGAGTGTGTGCCCGTGGGCTACCGGCCCCAGCCCATCGCCGGCGGCTGGAGCCCCTGGAGCTCCTGGGCCTCGTGCTCCCGCAGCTGTGGGGCAGGAGTGCAGAGTGCTGAGAGGCACTGCAGCCACCCCACGTAAGCCAGCCCTGCCCCAGACTGCCCAGAGCCCCCGGGCAGCACTCACAGAGCCCTGGTGTGGGTTGGGTTGGAGGGGACCTGGTTCCATCCCCTGCCCTGGGAGTGGGATCAGACAGAGGGCAGAGAGTCCAGGCTGGGAGATGTAAAACACATCCAGCGTCCTGTAGGGACAGAACAGCAAACCAGGCATTCTTGGAGCCTGATTCAGAGCTGTTTTGAAAAATCTGCTGCAGTTTATCACCCTGCTGCATTCCTTGAGGCAGCTCTGGCTGGAAGTGTCCAGGAGGACACTGGACAGAGCTGGAGGAGCTGCCATCTCCATCCTGGGGGTCCTGGGCTCACCCATCCCTCCCCAGATGTCCCCTTGGTCCCCAAATCACTGTTGCACTGTTCAGCCAAAGCCCTCAGTTTGCCCTGGGATGGGAGGAGAAGGAAAAAGGAAAAGGGCTTTGCAGTGGTGTTCTGGGGGAGTCACTTTTCCAGCCCCAGGAGAGAGCTCTGACCCTCCCAGACTGCTCTGCCCATCCTCTTCCTCGGGTGAGTTGGGCACGTGCTGCTGGCTCTTGAGGGAGCTGTGCTGTTATCTCAGTCCTGGATCAGGACCTGGATTTGTGTTTGACACAAACCCTGTGGCAGAGGAGCTGTGGTGGCTCATGGAGGGCTCCAAACACAGCTGTGCACAGGCAGGAGAGCAAACACTGGGGATTTCCTGGGCAGTTGTTTGCTTTGGCCACTGGAGGTAAATCTCAGCTTTGCCCTTGGGATGGAGTGAGAAAATGTGTGCTGGGCATCCCCCAGCCATTCCCTCGGGGCAGAGCATGTAAACACAGCCCTGAAATGATCAGGAGCTCCGTTCCCTTCAGCACAGTGTGCCCAGGAGAAGGAATTTACAGGAGATGGGCCATGCACAGTGGTGTGACCAAAGCACAAGGAGATGGTGCCTGTGTTGGGAGGGTCTGCTGGCCTCTGAGAAAAACATTGTGGATGCTTCTCAATCTCCCTGGCTTTAAAAAGTGCAGAGTCAGCTCTGCCATCCCCCAGGGCAGTGGAGGAGCAGAGGCAGGAGGAGTCCCTGGGGTGGAGAGCAGCTGGGCAGGCTTGGTGTAAGGGGATGGAACAGGGACAGGCTCTCACAACCCAAAGCATGGCCCAGCTGTGTGATTGTGAGCCCAGTGAGAGCCCAGTTTGCCTCCCCAGGCCCAAGTACGGCGGCCGGTACTGCCTGGGCGAGCGCCGGCGGTTCCGGATCTGCAACGTGCGGCGCTGCCCCCCGGACAAGCCCTCCTTCCGCCAGCTCCAGTGCAGCCACTTCAACCCCATGCTCTACAAAGGGAAGCTCTACAAGTGGACACCAGTGCCCAACAACAGTGAGTGCAGGGGGATCTCAGACCTGGGAGCAGCTGGAGCTGTGTTTGTGTCCTCTTGGGGTTCCACATGTCAGTGGCTGCCTTCTTTTTTCTTCTGCCTTCACTCAGAGTCAGGATTGAAGCACCAAAGATGGATTTTTTTGCTCAGGCTCAGTTGTTTATTAATTCTTATCTATAGTACAGAGAGTTCTGCAGCACTTTTAGCTAACAAGCTAAAAGAGAGAAAAATGTCAGTAGATGTAGCTGGTTACAAAGTCTTTTAAAGGCAAACTATCCAATTAAAAACTAACATCTGTAGTATTTATACTTTTGACCCAATAACCAAACACCTGTGACCTGCACTGCAGTACTGTTTAACCAAAAAAACAACCTGAAATCGTGAAGGAACAAGAAGGAAGAGGAGCCCAGCTTCTCCATCCTGTCCCATATCTATTACTATATTCTAAAACCCCAAATTCCAAACCCTGTGATGTTACACACCTCTATTCAAATTACACAGCAGTGATTCCAACTCACATTTGGAAGCCTTCTCCAAGGCCTCAGGTCAAAAGCAGTGTTCTTTCTTTTGGGGGTCAGTGTCAGACAGCACAGAGAGTTCCACACTCGAGGCTCCGGGGTTCTACGTGCTGTATTTTGTATTTTACACAAATACAGCCCCTGTGGCTGGGCTGGTTTATGTTCCTGGAGGGGGGTGCTGGGCTGAGCTGTGCCTGTTCCCCAGTGAACCCCTGCGAGCTGCACTGCCGGCCCGAGCACGAGTTCTTTGCGGAGAAGCTGCGGGACGCGGTGCTGGACGGGACGCCCTGCTACGACAGCGAGGGCAGCAGGGACATCTGCATCAACGGCATCTGCAAGGTGGGCACAGGGACAGGGACACCCTGGGATGGGGACACAGGGGCTGGGGACACAGGGACAGGCACAGGGACACCCTGGGATGGGGGCACAGGGCCTGGGGGGACAGGGACAGGCACTGGGACACCCTGGGCTGGGGACACAGGAACAGGGGGCACTGCAACACCTGGGGCTGGGGCACAGGGGCTGGGGGGACAGGGACAGGCACAGGGACACAGGGGCTGGGGCACAGGGGCTGGGGGGACAGGGACAGGCACAGGGACACCCTGGGCTGGGGACACAGGAACAGGGGGCACTGGGACACCTGGGGCTGGGGCACAGGGGCTTGGGGGACAGGACCAGGCACAGGGACACCCTGGGATGGGGGCACAGGGGCTGGGGGGACAGGGCACAGGGACAGGCACTGGGACACCCTGGGCTGGGGGGACAGGGACAGGCACAGGGACACCTGGGGCTGGGGCACAGGGACAGGGCACAGGGACACCCTGGGATGGGGGCATAGAGGCTGGGGGGACAGGGACGGGGCACAGGGACAGGCACAGGGACACCCTGGAATGGGGGCAGAGGGACACCCTGGGATGGGACCCACCCTTGGGTGCTCAGTGTTGCCTCCCTCTCGTGCTGAGCTCATTCCTTTTGCCATTCCCCACTTGGAGAGTGTTCCTGATTCCCATGGGGTGGATCAGTCTCTGGTGGCCTCAAGGAGCCACAGCACAAGCCAGGCCACCATGGATGGGGCTTGGAGCAAGCTGGGCTCAGGGAAAGAGTTCCTGCCCATGGCAGGGGGCTGGAACTGGTTTGTCTTTAACATCCCTGCTGAGCCAAGCCGTGCCAGGGTTGTGTGAGTGCCCTGGGGATGGTGTGTGAGTGTGAATCCCTGGAGATGGTGTGTGAGTGTGAGTGTGAGTGCCCTGGAGATGGTGTGTGAGTGTGAGTGCCCTGGAGATGGTGTGTGAGTGTGAGTGCCCTGGAGATGGTGTGTGAGTGTGAGTGCCCTGGAGATGGTGTGTGAGTGTGAGTGCCCTGGAGATGGTGTGTGAGTGTGAGTGCCCTGGAGATGGTGTGTGAGTGTGAGTGTGAGTGCCCTGGAGATGGTGTGTGAGTGTGAGTGCCCTGGGGATGGTGCCTGCGTGTGAGTGTGAGTGCCTGGAGATGGTGTGTGAGTGTGAGTGCCCTGGAGATGGTGTGTGAGTGTGAATTCCCTGGAGATGGTGTGTGAGTGTGAATGCCTGGAGATGGTGTGTGAGTGTGAATGCCCTGGAGATGGTGTGTGAGTGTGAGTGTGAGTCCCTGGAGATGGTGTGTGAGTGTGAATGCCCTGGAGATGGTGTGTGAGTGTGAGTGCCTGGAGATGGTGTGTGAGTGTGAATCCCTGGAGATGGTGTGTGAGTGTGAATGCCTGGAGATGGTGTGTGAGTGTGAGTGCCTGGAGATGGTGTGTGAGTGTGAGTGCCTGGAGATGGTGTGTGAGTGTGAGTGCCCTGGAGATGGTGCCCGAGTGTGAGTGCCTGGAGATGGTGTGTGAGTGTGAGTGTGAATGCCCTGGAGATGGTGTGTGAGTGTGAGTGCCCTGGGGATGGTGTGTGAGTGTGAGTGCCCTGGAGATGGTGTGTGAGTGTGAATGCCCTGGAGATGGTGTGTGAGTGTGAGTGCCCTGGGGATGGTGTGTGAGTGTGAATGCCCTGGAGATGGTGTGTGAGTGTGAGTGCCTGGAGATGGTGTGTGAGTGCCTGGAGATGGTGTGTGAGTGTGAATGCCTGGAGATGGTGTGTGAGTGTGAGTGTGAGTGCCCTGGAGATGGTGTGTGAGTGTGAATGCCCTGGAGATGGTGTGTGAGTGTGAATGCCTGGAGATGGTGTGTGAGTGTGAGTGCCCTGGAGATGGTGTGTGAGTGTGAATGCCCTGGAGATGGTGTGTGAGTGTGAGTGCCCTGGAGATGGTGTGTGAGTGAGTGTGAGTGCCCTGGAGATGGTGCCTGAGTGTAAATCCTCCGGAGATGGTGCATGAGTGACTGCAGTGCTGATGGCTCTGCCCTTGCAGAACGTGGGCTGTGACTACGAGATCGACTCTCACGCGGTGGAGGATCGCTGCGGGGTGTGCCACGGGGACGGCTCCACCTGCCACACCGTGCACAAGACCTTCGAGGACAGCGAGGGGCTGGGTAAGGGCACCTCCTGCTGTCCTAGAGCACGCCTGGCCCAGCACAGCGGGGCTGCTGCTGCCCTTTGGAGGATGGTTTAATTCCAGCTTGTTGATTTTTTGGGGTAAGACAGCAGGGAGCTCAGGTGGGGCTTGGTGCCGTGCAGAGGTGCAAGGATTGGCACAGTGCTGGCACCCAAGGACAAAAACCATCTCAGACCCCTCTGACCCCACCAAGACCAACGCTCTGTTCCATTCCCAGGCTACGTGGACATTGGGATTATCCCCGTGGGAGCCCGGGAGATCCGCATCGAAGAGGTGGCAGAAGCCGGGAATTTCCTGGCGCTGCGCAGCGAGGACCCCGAGAAATATTTCCTGAATGGTGGCTGGACCATCCAGTGGAACGGGGACTACAGGGTGGCAGGCACCACCTTCACCTACAAGAGGACAGGGAACTGGGAGAACCTCACCTCTCCGGGGCCCACCGTGGAGCCCGTGTGGATCCAGGTGGGATGGGTCCTGCTCTCCTGTGGTGGATCCAGCTGGGATGGGTCAGGTCCTGCCCTGTGGATCCAGGTGGGATGGGTCCTGCCCTCCCTGTGGATCCAGCTGGGATGGGTCCTGCCCTCCTGTGTGGATCCAGGTGGGATGGGTCCTGCCCTCCATGTGGATCCAGCTGGGATGGGTCCTGCCCTCCTGTGTGGATCCAGGTGGGATGGGTCCTGCCCTTTCATGTGGATCCAGGTGGGATGGGTACTGTTCCCCTGTGTGGATCCAGGTGGGATGGGTCCTGCCCTCCTGTGTGATCCAGCTGGGATGGGTCCTGCCCTCTGTGTGGATCCAGCTGGGATGGGTCCTGCCCTCTGTGTGGATCCAGCTGGGATGGGTCCTGCCCTGTCCTGTGGATCCAGCTGGGATGGGTCCTGCCCTGTCCTGTGGATCCAGGTGGGATGGGTCCTGCCCTCCATGTGGATCCAGCTGGGATGGGTCCTGCCCTCCCATGTGGATCCAGGTGGGATGGGTCAGGTCCTGCCCTCCATGTGGATCCAGCTGGGATGGGTCCTGCCCTCCATGTGGATCTAGGTGGGATGGGTCCTGCCCTCCCTGTGGATCCAGGTGGGATGGATCCTGCCCTCCCATATGGATCCAGCTGGGATGGGTCCTGCCCTGTGGATCCAGCTGGGATGGGTCCTGCCCTCTGTGTGGATCCAGGTGGGATGGGTCCTGCCCTCTGTGTGGATCCAGGTGGGATGGGTCCTGCCCTCCTTGTGGATCCAGGTGGGATGGGTCCTGTCCTCCTGTGTGGATCCAGCTGGGATGGGTCCTGCCCTCTGTGTGATCCAGCTGGGATGGGTCCTGCCCTCCCTGTGGATCCAGCTGGGATGGGTCCTGCCCTCCGTGTGGATCCAGCTGGGATGGATCCTGCCCTTTCATGTGGATCCAGCTGGGATGGGTCCTGCCCTCCCATGGGGCTGAGCTGCCCTGGCTCCCCAGGGCCCCTCCTGCAGCCAGGGGATGGGCTCTGCACCTCCTTGGGGTGTGTTTGTCAGGGAGCTGCCAAGCTGCTGGCCCAGGGAGTGATTCCAGCCCACAGCACTTCCAGCTGAGCCTCAAACCCTTTGCAGCATTCTGCAAATTATTGACAGAGGAGAGGGAGCCGTTTCCTGAGGCTTGCCTGTATCTTATCACAAGCAGGGAAAGAGCCCCCAGTGCTTCTGGCTGGGCTGGACAGGCAAAGCCCTCAGGAGTTGATACCCTTGTGGCTGTGAGGCCAAGCCTTCCTCTGGGGAAACCAGGGGGAATCATCCCAAGGATGGTGATGATTTCTGAAATCCCTCGTGGTGCCAGCTGTGGGGCAGAGGTGGTGCTGGCCACAGAGCTGCACCCCATGGACCCCAGGATCCCCTGCCCTGGCAGTTCAGGCCCAGCCCCATGCACTCCCCAGAGCATCCCTGCCTTTGCACGGGCTCCAGCAGCCAAAATCTCCTCCTGCCTTCCCCTCAGCAGCAGCTCGGGGTGGGGTGTGAGATCCTGAGCCAGCTGCCACCAAGGGCTGCTGTTAATGGGGATTAATCTGGCACCACCACTCACTTTCTGGGATTCATAACCTAATGAAAACCTTTGCACAAGAACATTTCCATGTTCATGGAGAGGTTTTGGAAAGAGGCCCTGGCTCCCGCCAAAGCTCCAAGAACAACAAAGCTTTGGCAATAATGGGAGTGCTTAGGCTAAGAAAAACAGGGATGAACTCGCGGCCCCTGTGAGCACGGGTGTGGGAGGCGCTTGGAGCAGGGCTTGTGTCAGCCCCGGGAGCAGCAGGAGCCGTGGGGAGGGACAGGCACTTTAGGAAATTCCACCCTTGGGCAGGGATGAGTTACTCTAAATCCAATCAGCTCTGTTGGGAGCTGGGCACAGGGACACATCCTCCTGGAGCTGCTCCTTCTCTCCTGAGAAACACCCAGGGTGGCAGTGCCACTCCCCAGCTACTGTCCCCTGTGTCCCCAGCTGCTGTCCTGAGTCCCCAGCTCTGTTCACCCTGCCCATCCCCTGTGTCCCCAGCTGCTGTCCCCTGTGTCCCCAGCTGTGTTCACCCCTGCCCATCCCGTGTCCCCAGCTGCTGTCCCATGTCCCCAGCTCTGTTCACCCTGCCCATCCCGTGTCCCCAGCTGCTGTCCCCTGTGTCCCCAGCTCTGTTCACCCTGTCCATCCTGTGTCCCCAGCCATATTTACCTGTCCATCCTGTGTCCCCAGCTGCTCTCCCCTGTGTCCCCAGCTGCTGTCCCATGTCCCCAGCCATGTTCACCTGTCCATCCCCCCTGTCCCCAGCTTCTGTCCCATGTCCCCAGCCATGTTCACCTGTCCATCCTGTGTCCCCAGCTGCTGTCCCATGTCCCCATCTGCTGTCCCCTGTGTCCCCAGCTGCTGTCCCATGTCCCCATCTGCTGTCCCCTGTGTCCCCAGCGATGTTCACCTGTCCATCCCGTGTCCCCAGCTGCTGTCCCCCGTGTCCCCAGCTCTGTTCACCCCCTGTCCATCCCGTGTCCCCAGCTGCTGTCCCCTGTGTCCCCATCTGCTGTCCCCTGTGTCCCCAGCGATGTTCACCTGCCCATCCCGTGTCCCCAGCTGCTGTCCCCTGTGTCCCCAGCTCTGTTCACCTGCCCATCCTGTGTCCCCAGCTGCTGTTCCAGGAGACCAACCCCGGGGTGAGGTACCAGTACACGATCCAGCGCCCGGCTGACAGCGAGAACGAGATCGAGCAGCCCGAGTTCCTGTGGCGCTTTGGCTCCTGGACCACCTGCACGGCCACCTGTGGGACAGGTGAGTGCAGCCCTGCAGGACACCCGCCCTGAGCATCCCTGGGAGCCTTTGGAATCCCTGGCTCTGGTGTTTCAGAGCTTTGGGGGAAGGAGAAAGGGGAGCTGCTGAGGTCAGGGCTCCGGTGCCGTGGTGCTGAAGGAACCCCAGGGCTTTATCAGCTCCTGGCTCCTGTTACCCTGCAGGGCATGGAGACAAAGGAGTTTCAGAGGGATCAGGGAGTGTGAAGGGCTGCTGGCTGGGCCTCTCCAGGGGGGAGAATATCCAGAGTTTTGTGGGGAGCCCTGGGTCCCACAGTGTCTCAGTGCTGACGTTTGCTTCCCCCCACCCTGCCCCACTGCCCTGGCTGGGTGTCCCAGGGCAGCTTTTGGGGCACTGGTGCAGAGGGAAACTTCTGGAACGCTGCTGGGCAAGGCTGGGAGCAGCAAGCACTTCCTCGAGAGCAGCTGGCACTGGAAAAAAGGGGAATTCAAGGACACTTGTGCTTTCTAGGTAGCACAGAGTGCCAGGACATGGGCTTTGTTTAAATCCAGCTTTCCTTTGTGCGATTGGAGCGCTTGGCTTCCAGGACAGAAGGGAAGCAGAGGAGTGAATCAGGCAGGAGTGGGGTGAGGGTGAGCAGCTGGAGGAGGGCTGAGCCCACTGCCTGCCCTGAGTGATGATGTGAGGTGAGATGTGGATTTGGGATGTGGTGAGTCCCAGGGCCCTGTGAGCTCCCGAGTGCTGGAGGCAGAGCCCAGCTCAGCAGCTGCAGCAGGGCTGTGTCAGTGCCAGCCCAGGCTGTGTCAGTGCCAGCCCAGGCTGTGACAGCTCCCCGTGTCACAGCTCAGCTCTGAGCTCCAGGAACAGGGACAGAGCTGCAGCGAGGCAGGGTGGGGAGCTCAGCCTTGCAGAGCCCTGGGAGCAGACTGGGCACACGAGGCTGGGGACAGCGTTTTGTCCCTGGCTTGGGCTGGGGCTGGGCTGCCAGAGGAGCTGAGTGCTGCACAGAGCTCCCAGTGCACACAGCTCCAGTGGCAGAGGTGCAGCCCCGTGCTGCAGCAGCCCAGCTGCACCGGTGCTGTGGGAGGGCATCACACCCTGGGCACAAATGAACTTCCAGCTCTGAGTGCTGCTTTCGTTTTCTTTCTGCTGTTCTGGTGCTCGGGCTCCCCAAGGGGATCCTGCTGGGGTTTGGTTCCCAAAGCTGAGCTGGCCCCGTGTGTGTCGGTGCCCTTGGGGTGTCCTCGGTGTGTGTCCCTCCTCAGTGGGTGTGTCCCCTCTCAGGGGTGCCCTGGGGTGCCCTCGGTGTCCATCCCCCCTCAGTGTGTCCATCCCCCCTCAGTGTGTCCATCCCCCCAGGGGTGCAGCGGCAGGTTGTGCACTGTGTGGAGAGGCTGGCAGGTCTGGTGGAGGAGCGGTTCTGCGACGCGCTCACCCGGCCCGACGACAAACAGCGCACCTGCAGCGAGGAGCCCTGCCCGGCCAGGTGAGAGAGACTGCCCAGCCAGGTGAGCCCTGCCTGGCCAGGTGAGAGTGCCCTGCCAGGTGAGAGTGCCCTGCCAGGTGAGAGTGCCCAGCCAGGTGAGAGTGCCTGGTCAGTGAGGACTGCCTGGTCAGTGAGCTCTGCCCAGCCAGGTGAGAGTGCCCAGCCAGGTGAGCCCTGCCCAGCCGGGTGAGAGTGCCCAGCCAGGTGAGAGTGCCCAGCCAGGTGAGAGTGCCTGGTCAGGTGAGAGTGCCTGGTCAGTGAGCCCAGCCAGGCCAGGTGAGACTGCCCGGCCAGGTGAGCCCAGCCCGGCCAGGTGAGCTCTGCCCAGCCAGGTGAGCTCTGCCCAGCCAGGTGAGACTGCCTGGTCAGTAAGCCCAGCCTGGCCAGGTGAGCCCTGCTAGGCCAAGTGAGAGTGCCCAGCCAGGTGAGCCCTGCCCAGCCAGGTGAGCCCTGCCCAGCCAGGTGAGCTCAGCCAGGCCAGGTGAGCTCTGCCCAGCCAGGTGAGCTCTGCCCAGCCAGGTGAGCCCTGCCCAGCCAGGTGAGCCCTGCCCAGCCAGGTAAGCCCTGCCCTGCTCCTCCCCTGGTGCACTCCCAGGCCCTGTGCTGGTCCCTGACAGCGCCCCAGGGGTCCCATCCTGGCAGGACACTCCTCTGTGCCTCTGTGCCCATAACCTGGCACAGCTCGGGGACTGTCCCATCCCTGACCTCTGTCTGAGCTCCCAGACCTCGGGCTGACACCTTTGGGCTCCTCCTTTCCCCGTGGCCCCACATGATGGGCGTGGGGTGGGCTGGATCCTGGGGCACAGCTGCTTGCTCTGGCTGACATTTCTGACATTTTTTCCTGTCCCTGTCCCCACAGGTGGTGGGTGGGCGAGTGGCAGCCGTGCTCAGCCTCGTGTGGCGGGGCAGGGCTGATGAAGAGGACGGTTCTGTGCATCCAGAGCGTGGGGCTGGACGAGCAGCGGGCCCTGCAGCCAGCACACTGCCAGCACCTGCCCCGGCCCGATGCCACCGCGCCCTGCCACCCACAGCGCCCCTGTCCCTCCCCCTGGGCTGTGGGCAACTGGTCTGAGGTGAGAGGGGGTGTCCCAAAGTGGGGGGAGCTGGGGGCAGGAGCCCCAAACACCTCAGGTGTGCTCCTGCTCCCAGGAAATCCATGGATGTGTCTGTGTGGGCTCAGCAGCTCCCAGGGAGGGAATTCCATTGATGGAGGGTGTCAGGGTGAGGAGGGAGCTCTGGGCAGTTTAACTCTGCCCCAGCTCTGAGCTTTGCTGCTCCTCACACAGGGTGAGGGCCACGCTCCCTGCTTGGCACCAGCAGGGCAAAAATGAGATTTTCAGCTGGACATGGCTTGGAACAGCCTGGTGCAGTGGAAGGTGTCCCTGCCCATGGCAGGGGTGAGCTGGATGATCCTCAAGGTCCCTTCCAGCCCAGATGGTTCCATGGGGTGATTAATGGTGACACTCTGCATAGCCTTGATTTATTTTTGTGTTTATGTGAATCAGCTTAACCACAGGCTGAGGGTTTCAACCAGAAAATGATAACTCCTGATTTAAACAGCCCTTCCAAAAGTGTTGAGAGTGAAGACAAATATCAGGAGAGAAAGGAGAGAGCCTGGGAACTGAGCTTGTTGCTAAGGAACAAATGGAATCAAATGTGAGCAGGGAGTTGGGAGGCTAGAGGAGAGCGAGTTGGAAATATTTTTCTAGGGGCCCACAAAAGCCACAATTAAGGGCTGAGAAAGATGGATGCAATGGTTTAAGGGGAAAATTATGGCTTGTTGGAGGGTCAGTGCTGGGCAGGGCCAGCCCCAGCCCTCCTCTGTGGTGTTGGCACCAGTGCAGAAATGCGTTTGGGAATTTGAGGTTCTGTCATTTTTCTGTCCTTTAATTTAAAGGGAGAGCCCTCCTTCTCTTCCATTCCCCCCACCACCACACTTAGGGGACTTGGAGGGGCTTGGAAGCTTCCCAGAACCTTCTGGTCCCTCTGCCAGCAGGGTGGGGCAGCTTTGTCCCTGCAGAGGCCAGGCAGGAGCAGGGTGCCCGTGTGGCACTGCCAGGGTGGGCTCTGGTGGCCTCAGAAGCACTGTGCCCCAGCTCTGTGGACGTTCCCAAGAAGCTGATGCAGTCCCCAGGCCGGGCTGTTGTTGTTTAGCTCCCAGCTGGGATGGCTGTGCCCTGGCAGGAGCACATCCCGCCGTGCCAGCCAGCCCTGGTGCCTCCTGCCCAAGGCTGAGCCCTCCTGCCAGCTCTGTGTGCTCCCACACGGGGCTCCTGGCAGCTCTCACCCCTTATCTGTGTCCCCAGGGCTCTCCTGATAACCCAGCCCTGGTGAACAACCCCCTGCAAGCGCTGTGCTGCCTGGGGTTATCTCTGGATGGAGGTCTCAGCCTGGTGGGAGTGGGTCTCAGCTCTCCCTGGTTTGGCAGGGCCATCCTGGGGCAGGAGCAGCTGCTCTCAGCCCTCTCACAGGTGCTGCTGTGTGGGAATGTTTGGTTCCAGCTCCTGGAAATGCCTGGTGTGGTGCTACCAGAGAGTCCTGGAATGCTCTGGGGTGGAAGGGACCTTGAAGCCCCCATGGGCAGGGACACCTTCCTCAAGTCCTGGTTGCTCCGAGCCCCAAATGCAGCAGAAAATGCTGCTGTTCCTCCCAGTTTCTGTTGTACTGCCCCGTGTCAAAGAGCCCATTATGGGGTTGGGGTGTCCCCAGCACAGCTCCCTCCTGACCTTTGCTTTTTGCCCACTCAGACAACGCCCACGTTGTTATTCCCTGCTTCAAAGAATGCTCTTCTAGAAGAAGAGATGCAATTCATGGCAATAGGTCACAGCAAAGACCCATTAGATCATCTCACCCCTGCCCTTCCCAGCGTTCATCCCCAGGGAAAACTGTTCCTGGCTGCAGTGCAGGTCAGGGATCACCCTGAGCAAAGTGCCCACAGCACCAGCCCTGCTCTGGGAACAGGGGCAGCCCCATTTGGGCACTGATGCTCTGCTAAACAGGGTGACCAGTGCCCCACAGCTGGGACTGGAGCTGCCCAGGGGTGGTGGTGGGAGCTGGCAGAGTGACACAGAACGTGTACCTGGTGAGGGCACAGCAGCACTCCCCACAGACTGACCCTCTCTCTCTTCCCTTTTCCCTTCCCAGTGCTCTGTGACCTGTGGGAACGGGACCCAGAGGCGCCCTGTGCACTGCAGCAACAGCACCGGGGCCGAGTGTGACCCTGCAGAGAGACCCAGCCCCGAGAGGGTGTGCTCCCTGCCACAGTGCCACCAGAGCTGGGACACTGCCGACTGGTCTGGCAGCGGCTCCTCCAGCAGGGAGGTGTTTAATGAAATCCATTACATCCCCAGCAACCACATTCCTGAGTTTAACCCCTTAATCCCGAACATCCCGGAGTCCAACGACGTCAATGTCATCACCGAGGAGGATTTCTCGGCCAGGAAAGGAAATGTCTTTGTGGATGACTTTTACTACGATTATAACTTCATCAACTTCCACGAGGATCTGTCCTACTACCCCTTCACAGAGAAGGAGGCAAAGCCAGAGCTGAGCCCTGGTGGCGTGGAGGGGCCCTGGGAGGTGCCCACTGAGACCCTGCTCAGCACCGAGCTGGGGGGAGACAGCGAGGAGGAAAACACTTCTGCTCCTGGGCATGAGGGACACACAGAGCCCAGTGACCAGATGAGCATGGCCCCCGAGGATGTGGGCTCAGCCACACCCAGACACACCAGCCCTGGCTTTTTGGGTGAGGAGGAGCAGGATGCAGTGCTTGTGCCCCACTCTGAGCAGCACCCACCCACCCAGAGCTCTGCACGCCACGGCCGCTGGGATGAACCCCATGGAGCAGCACCCAGCAGGACCAGCCTCGGGCAGGGTGCCCCAGCCCATGGCTCCTGGGGTCCCCAGGCAGCTGCTGCAGTGCCCACGGGCTGGGGCAGTGCTACTGTGGATGTGCCCCACGGGCAGGGAGCACCGGGCAGTGTGAGCACAGAGGGACAGGACACGGCCAGGTCTGCAGGGACAGGCCACCAGGACTCCAGGGAAATGGGTCTGGCCACCAGCAGTGACGTTTCCCCACAGCCCACAGGGCAGCACGGGTGGGCAGCAGTGCCAGAGGGGGTGCTGGACACGCAGGCAGGTGGGCAAGCCCATGGCATGGACAGGGCACGCCTTGCCTTGCCCACCCCACAGGCTCCGGGCTGGGGGATGGCAGGGAGTGCTGGCAGCCCCCACCCTGCCCCGATTCCCCCTCCTGTGGGTGCTGACAAGGCTCCTGTGGGGCAGGGAGGGCAGCAGCCAGAGCTCCACACCCCCACAGCCCCCACCTCAACCCCCTGGGTGGCCACAACAGCCCCTCCAGTGTCCTTGTCCCCTGCCATGCCCGGGCCGGCCACCCAGCTCACCTCCAGTGGCCTCAGCCAGCAGGGTGCCCTGGTCCCAGCCATGCCCACAGCCCCAGCTCATGGCCCACCTGCCCACACTGCAGGGTCCCCCCAGGACTGGGGGACAGAGGGGGTGTCCCAGCACCCGGATCCAGCACAGCCCCACACCCAGCTGACCTCCCATGGGACCCTGCTCAGCATTGCTGCACCCAGGGAGCCCTCAGCAGGGACACCCCCGGGGACATGGACACCCCCAGGGACAGGGACACCCCCAGGGACATCACCCAGGGAGCCCTCACCGTGGACACCCCCAGGGACATCACCCAGGGAGCCTTCACCATGGACACCCCCAGGGATGTCACCCAGGGACCCCTCACCATGGACACCCCCAGGGACCTCTGCCTCCAGTGATGGGGGGCACGAGTTGTCCCAGCCCTCACCTTTGCCCCCCTCACTCTGGGAGAAGAGGCTGGAGGAGGAGGATGAAGAGGAGGAGGCTCTGCTGCCACCATCAGCCACTGCCAAGCCCAGCTGGGAGGTCGGGAACTGGAGTGAGGTACGTGGTGAGTGACATGAACAGTGTGACATGGCCAATGGGGATGTGAGACTGGCCCTGTCCTGGCTGGTCATTAGTGCCATGAACAGTGTGACATGGCCCTGTCCTGGCTGGTCATTAGTGCCATGAACAGTGTGACATGGCCGGTGGGGATGTGAGACTGTCCCTGTCCTGGCTGGTCATTAGTGCCATGAACAGTGTGACATGGCCAGTGAGGATGTGAGACTGGCCCTGTCCTGGCTGGTCATTAGTGCCATGAAAGGTGTGACATGGCCAGTGGGGATGTGAGACTGTCCATGTCCTGGCTGGTCATTAGTGCCATGAACAGTGTGACATGGCCCTGTCCTGGCTGGTCATTAGTGCCATGAACAGTGTGACATGGCCAGTGAGGATGTGAGACTGGCCCTGTCCTGGCTGGTCATTAGTGCCATGAAAGGTGTGACATGGCCAGTGGGGATGTGAGACTGTCCATGTCCTGGCTGGTCATTAGTGCCATGAACAGTGTGACATGGCCCTGTCCTGGCTGGTCATTAGTGCCATGAACAGTGTGACATGGCCAGTGAGGATGTGAGACTGGCCCTGTCCTGGCTGGTCATTAGTGCCATGAAAGGTGTGACATGGCCAGTGGGGATGTGAGACTGTCCATGTCCTGGCTGGTCATTAGTGCCATGAACGGTGTGACATGGCCCTGTCCTGGCTGGTCATTAGTGCCATGAACAGTGTGACATGGCCAATGGGGATGTGGGGAATGTGAGACCTGTCCCTGTCCTGGCTGGTCATTAGTGCCATGAACAGTGTGACATGGCCCTGTCCTGGCTGGTCATTAGTGCCATGAACGGTGTGACATGGCCAGTGAGGATGTGAGACTGGCCCTGTCCTGGCTGGTCATTAGTGCTAATTAAGAAGAGCTGGTAACCAAAAGCTAAAAGCAGGGTGCTGCCCCTCTCTCCCCATGCTGTGGGCAGCCGTAGCCATGGACTCCTCCGTGTCCTGGGAGCAAACATGAGCAGGGACGGGAAGGGTTAATCCCACCCAGGGCAGAAACAACTGCAATGGGCTCTGGAGGAGCTGTTCCCCCTCCTGCCCTGGGCTGAGCACTGCCTGGCGTGTGTGGGGTTGTTTAGAGGGGAAAGGTTCTCTCCTCACATCAGCCCACAGCCCCAGCTCACCCAGCAGTGCCCATGGAGAGGCAGGAGCTGAGTCCCAGGGATTCCTGCTGGGACAGCAGGCTCTGTCCTTGGCTGGGTGTGGACTGGGGGTCGGGGATGGAGAGATGGAGGGTCCTGGGACAGCAGGCTCTGACCTTGGCTGGGTGTGGACTGGGGGTCGGGGATGGAGGGATGGAGGGATGGAGGGTCCTGGGTCAGCAGGGTGGGTGCAGAGCTGGGGTCAGGGCTGTGGGGTCCAGGACAGCATCAGCTCTATGGGGTGCAGGCCAGCGGGGTCAGGTCTATGGGTGCAGGACAGCGGGGTCTGGTCTGTGGGGTGCAGACCAGCAGGGTCAGGTCTCTATGGGGTGCAGGACAATGGGGTCAGGTCTGTGGGGTACAGGACAGCGGGGTCAGGTCTATGGGTGCAGGACAGTGGGGTCAGGGCTATGGGGTGCAGGACAGTGGGGTCAGGTCTCTGTGGGGTGCAGACCAGCAGGGTCAGGTCTGTGGGGTGCAGGACAGCGGGGTCAGCTCTGTGGGGTGCAGGACAGCAGGGTCAGCTCTGTGGGGTGCAGGACAGCAGGGTCAGGGCTGTGGGGTCCAGGCCAGCAGGGCCAGCTCTATGGGGTGCAGAGCAGCGGGGTCAGGTCTATGGGTGCAGGACAGTGGGGTCAGGTCTGTGGGTGCAGGACAGTGGGGTCAGGTCTGTGGGTGCAGGACAGTGGGGTCAGGTCTGTGGGGTGCAGGACAGTGGGGTCAGCTCTGTGGGGTGCAGGACAGTGGGGTCAGGTCTCTGTGGGGTGCAGGACAGCAGGGTCAGATTTCTGGGGCTATGGGGTGCAGGACAGCGGGGTCAGTCTCTGGGGTCCAGCCCAGCAGGGTCAGCTCTCTGGGTGCAGCCCAGCAGGGTCAGCTCTCTGGGTGCAGCCCAGCCGGTCCGTGTGTTGCAGTGCTCGGCCACGTGCGGCCTGGGCGCGGTGTGGAGGCCGGTGCGCTGCAGCAGCCATGGCGGCTGTGCCGAGGCCGACAGGCCCGTCCCTGCCCGGAGGTGCTCCCTGAGACCCTGCTCGGCCTGGCGTGTGGGCAACTGGAGCAAGGTAAGGGCAGGGGGGTCCCCAAAACCCTGCGGGACAAGGCAGGGTCCCCAAAACCCATGGGACAAGGCAGGTCCCACCTGCTCTGGGGGAGGGCTCTTGCCCTATAGTAAAGGTTTGCACTTCCCACAGGGTTTAAACTGCTCATCCCACAGTATTTTAATTTTTTCCTGGTAAAAAGTCAGGATTTTGCAAAAGCTAAACCAAGAGATTTGATGAAAGGCCAGGTTGGGTAGGGTGGACACACTGCAGGGGCTTGGACCAAGGTGGTCTTTGAGGCCCATCCCAAACCATTCTGTGCTTCCATGATTTGCCGATCTCTGGACAATGTTCTGGTCACTCTGCTCTGCCAGGGCATGTTTGCAGTTGGGTTGGGCGAGTTTGGTAGGTTTGGTGGTGGGGAACAGCTCTCCTTGCTCTGGGTGGTCACTATTCCTTGGGATCATCAGTTCTTTAAGGCACAAAGACTGTTCTTGTCCCAGCTGGTTTCAGAGGGGTGGTAGTGCTGCACAGACCGTGCTCCAGCTTGGCCTGGAGCTCCAGGGGAGGGGAGGTGGAGTGTTAACCCAACCCAACCCCAGCAGAGTGTCCCTGGGGTCACCTCCTCTGCCCACAGGGACTGCTCTGGCCATGCTGCCCTTCCGCATTTCGGTGCTGTGTCCCTCCCCACTTTGGTGCTGTGTCCCTCCCCACGTTGTGCTGTGTCCCTCCCCACTTTGGTGCTGTGTCCCTCCCCATGTTGGTGCTGTGTCCCTCCCCACGTTGGTGCTGTGTCCTTTCCCCATTTCGGTGCTGTGTCCCTCCCCACTTTGGTGCTGTGTCCCTCCCGATGTTGTGCTGTGTCCCTCCCCACGTTGGTGCTGTGTCCCTCCCCATGCTGGTGCTGTGTCCCTCCCCATGCTGGTGCTGTGTCCCTCCCCATGCTGGTGCTGTGTCCCTCCCCACGTTGGTGCTGTGTCCCTCCCCACTTTGGTGCTGTGTCCCTCCCCATGTTGTGCTGTGTCCCTCCCCATGTTGGTGCTCTGTCCCTCCCCATGTTGGTGCTCTGTCCCTCCCCATGTTGTGCTGTGTCCCTCCCCATTTTGGTGGTCTGTCCCTCCCCATTTTGGTGCTGTGTCCCTCCCCACGTTGGTGCTGTGTCCCTCCCCATGTTGTGCTGTGTCTCTCCCCACGTTGGTGCTGTGTCCCTCCCCATGTTGTGCTGTGTCTCTCCCCACGTTGGTGCTGTGTCCCTCCCCAGTGCTCCAGGAGCTGCGGTGGTGGCACCAAGGTCCGGGACGTTCACTGTGTTGACACCAGGGACCAGCGGCTGCTGCGGCCGTTCCACTGCCAGGCCGGGCTGTCCCAGCCCCCGGCTCAGCTGCCCTGCCGGAGCTCGCCGTGCCTGCCCTGGTACACATCCTCCTGGAGAGAGGTACTGCCCGGGGGGACAGCTCATGCCATGGCAGGGACACCTTCCCCTGCCCCAGGCTGCCCCAAGCTCATCCAGCACGGATGGTGCAGCCACAGCTGCTCTGGGAATTCCATCCCAGCCTCCTCACCACCTCCCAGGGAACAGTTCCTTCCCAATATCCATCTAAATCCCCACTTTTCCACTCTGAAGCCATTCCCTGTGTGCTGTCCCTCCATCCCTTATCCTCTCCAGCAGGGACACCTTCCCCTGCCCCAGGCTGCTCCAAGCTCATCCAGCACGGATGGTGCAGGCACAGCTGCTCTGGGAATTCCATCCCAGCCTCCTCACACCCTCCCAGGGAACAATTCCTTCCCAATATCCATCTAAATCCCCACTTTTTTCCACTCTGAAGCCATTCCCTGTGTGCTGCCCCTCCATCCCATGTGCTCTCCAGCTCTCCTGGAGCCCTTTAGACGCTGTAAGGGGCTCTGAGCCGTCCAGGTGAGCACCCCCAGCTCTGTGCAGCCCCTGACAGCCCCGCTTTGTCCCGCAG
The DNA here is from genome assembly GCF_009819885.2 of Catharus ustulatus. Taxonomy (NCBI): domain Eukaryota; kingdom Metazoa; phylum Chordata; class Aves; order Passeriformes; family Turdidae; genus Catharus; species Catharus ustulatus. Next base: position 21,067,055 of record NC_046232.1, read on the forward strand.
TGCTCGGAGCCCTGCGGTGGCGGGGAGCAGGCACGGCTGGTGACGTGCCCGGAGCCCGGGCGCTGCGAGGAGACCGAGAGGCCCAACAGCACCCGGCCCTGCAACAGCCAGCCCTGCACCACCTGGGTGGTGGGCTCCTGGGGACAGGTGAGTGTCACTGCAGGGTGGGGGACACCAGCCCTGTGCCCAGGGTGGCACTGGGGTCTCCTGGGGAGAGGTGAGTGTCACCTGTAGGGTGGGGGACACCAGCCCCGTGCCCAGGGTGGCACTGGGGGCTCCTGGGGAGAGGTGAGTGTCACCTGCAGGGTGGGGGACACCAGCCCTGGGGACAGGGTGGCACTGCAGGGTGGGGGACACCAGCCCTGGGGACAGGTGAGTGTCACTGCAGGGTGGGGGACACCAGCCCTGGGGACAGGTGAGTGTCACTGCAGGGTGGGGGACACCAGCCCTGGGGACAGGTGAGTGCCACTGCAGGGTGGGGGGACACCAGCCCCATGCCCAGGGTGGCACTGGGGGCTCCTGGGGACAGGTGAGTGCCACTGCAGGGTGGGGGACACCAGCCCCATGCCCAGGGTGGCACTGGGGGCTCCTGGGGACAGGTGAGTGCCACCTGCAGGGTGGGGGACACCAGCCCCGTGCCCAGGGTGGCACTGGGGGCTCCTGGGGACAGGTGAGTGCCACTGCAGGGTGGGGGACACCAGCCCTGGGGACAGGTGAGTGCCACTGCAGGGTGGGGGACACCAGCCCCATGCCCAGGGTGGCACTGGGGGCTCCTGGGGACAGGTGAGTGTCACTGCAGGGTGGGGGACACCAGCCCTGTGCCCGGGGTGGCACTGGGGGCTCTGAGCCCGTTCCTGCCCCGCAGTGCTCGGCTCCCTGCGGAGGGGGCATCCAGCGGCGCCAGGTGAAGTGCATGGACACCAGGACAGGCGTGGCCCAGGAGGACAGCAGCCTGTGTGACCACGAGCCCTGGCCAGAGAGCACCCAGAAGTGCAACCCCCAGGAGTGTGAGAGCTCCGAGCCAGGTGGGCAGCAGGCAAACCCAGCCTGGGGAATGATGGGGGAGCCTGGGGGGAGGTGGAGCGAGCGTTCCCTGCATGATTGTGTAAGGCTGCCTTGGCTGATTGATGATTAAGTGGGAATGTTATAACTGTCCGTAAATGTCCAGAACATCCGTCCCTCAGGGGCCAAGCAGGGTTTTGCTGGCACGGATGTGAGCTGGGATGGGGTCAGCAGTGTCACCCAGCGCAGGGACACTGAGGGACCCTGTGGGATGTGGGGTGAAGGGACTCCAGGCAGAAGGGCGGCCAGGAAAAGGAAGGCAGAGGGGAATACCCCGGGAGGGAGCTCTCAGGAAGCTGTTGAGTGGTGAAATCCCAGAATACAAGCTTGTGAAAGAAGCTGGGCCCAGCATCAGAAAATGGAATAGAGGAGCAGTTCTCCAGCATCTTCAGGTGTGTGTGAGCAGGTGCCCCAGGGAGCCAGCCCCATTCCAACCTGTTTGTCATTTACCTGCCCTGGCTGCCTGGCCACACCAGGGCACTCACTTGGCTTCTTCTCCCCCCTCCCCTCACAGAGATACATCCCAAGCACAGGCAGTTCCCTGGGAGACAAATCTGGGGACTGCAAGGGTTAACAGCACTTGCAGAAAAGCAATATAATGAGGGATTAGATGTCACTGATACATGTCAGTCACTTCCCAGCTTTACCTTTTTAATGTGTCTGTGCAGAAGAAAAGCTCTTTGGCTGCCCAGAAAGTGTTGCTGGAGCTCCAGGAGGTTTGCTGGACAAAGGGAGGGCTGGGAGGTGGGGCAGGGGGCAGCAGCAGCTGGTGCTTGGGGTGGAGGAGCTGGATCCATGGCTGCTGCACACATCCCTGGGTCCCTCTGCAGCCTGGGACACCCCTTCCAGCCTTGCAGCTGCTTTTGTTTATCCCATGCCCAGTGTGTTCCTCCTAACACCTATTCCAGAGCAGGCAGGAGTGCTGGCTTTGCTTGGCTGGGATTTGGGCACTGGCACTGATGGCCACTGTTTTTAGCCATTAATTGCTCCTTTTGGAGCCTTTGCAGGGCCATGGGGCACCCCAGCATTTAGGAAATGATGAGTCAGCCCTGCTCAAGGCACTCTTTGTGGTTCTGGCTGTTTTGGTCAGGGGAAAATTTCCGTGCCAGGCTTGGTGATGAGAGCTGTGGAGCCAAGGCTGGACCAGAATAACCACTGAGATGTGTAGGAAGCACACAAATAAACGGTAAAATCCTGGATCAAAAATGACATAAATGCTCTGGCTGCAGCCCAGGGCAGGAAACGCCTCTTGGAAACACAAACGTTTCCAGCCAGAGCATGGAGGGGAACAAAACTTTCACATGGCAGGAAATCCCAGATGTGTAAATGCACAGGCAAAGGCTCCCAGAAAGACATCAATGTAACTCCAGCCCTTTCCTGTGCTCTGAGGGATCTTTCTGCACAAGATGGATCCAGGCTGGAGCAGTCCATGGGTTTGTGAGGAGCACAAGGGGTTTCTCCCTGCTCTGGCACCAGCAGAACCAGGGCTGGGTCTGTCAGTGCTCATGTCCTCACTGGACACACAAGTGCCAATAACCCCAGCAGGGCTTAAATGTTCAAACCCTTATCAGATGGATTTTGAGCAGAGATGGAACAGATGAAGCAAAAACAAACATCTCACAGCAATCAGCTCCTCAATTAAAGGAGGATTAATTAGAACCAGAGTCCTGAGCTGTTGCCAGGTTATAAATTAATTGAAGATTCCACCAAGGTTATTTTTGAATGTGGCTGTTGCCTTGCAGCTGCAGCCAGCTGTGAGTGTGTCCTTAGATGGCTCCTGGGAGCTTCAGAGCCACGGGCACCAGAGTGATGCTCCAGAGGCTGGGGACATTTCTCTGGGACTTGTTTGTGCTGTCTTGGAGAGGAAATCGTGAGCCCCAGGTCTGCAGGAGGGCCTGGAGAAACCTGCAGCAGTTCCAGACAGATTTAAACCAGACAAGTGGGAATTGCTGTGTCCTGGAGGAGGAGGCAGGGGGTGAACAGAGCTGGTCACTCAGCTGGTCACTGCAGGCTGCTGGACACAGCTTTTGGGCAGGTCCTGGTGGTGACAGAGCAGGGCAGCCCCAGGTGCCCATCATGGCCATGCCATGGAGTGAATCAGTTCCCTTGTGCCATTTCTGCAGATCCGATAGCAGGGAGGTCTCTGAGTTCCCCAGATCTGCCCCAGGCAGGTGATGGGGCCGGTCCTTGGCTCCAGCAGCAAACAGGGCTGTCCCCCGGGGCTGTCCCCCAGGGCTGTCCCACGGGGCTGTCCCACGGGGCTGTGTCCCCCGGGGCTGTGTCCCCCGGGGCTGTGTCCCCCGGGGCTGTCCCACGGGGCTGTCCCCCGGGGCTGTCCCACAGGGCTGTCCCCCAGGGCTGTCCCCAAGGTGTCTCAGCCTGGAATTCCAGAGGGATGAGCTGGCTCAGGGACAGGTGTGTAAGAGGTGGAGCAGTTCTCTGGGAGCAGCACAGAGCAGGGGATGGAGCCCAGCCCTGTGCCCCAGCCCAGGGGATGATGCTGGGGAGCAGCAGTGCCTGGGGGAACAAGGAATGCAGGCTCTGCTCACTCTGGGTCAGCCCCAGACTCCATCCCTGCCCCTCTGCCCCCTTTGCCAGCTCCTTATCCAGGGCTGGCTGCACCTCCAGCTGCCACGAGAGTAATTGGCAATTAAATGTGGTGCTCCTGCTTGTTCTGAGCAGGGAAATGAAATTGTTCATGGTTCTGCAAGTCACAGAGTTCGTCCACAAGGGATCCATGTGGGAAATAATTGCAGCAAACCCCAATTTTCTCCGTCATTTGAGCGTGTAAGTCCCTAGCCAAGTGGTGAGGCCAGGAGGTGCTGAGTGAGGCATGGAGAGCAATTAATTAACTGCTAATTAACAACAGCAGTCAGTGGGAAAGGGATGCTCCAGAATGGACTCCCTGTTTTGATAAAATACAGGAGAAAGATGTTGCCTGCAGCAGGGCTGACACCTGAAAACTGGGGGGGTTTGTGGGATTCTCCCACTTTTCCAGCTGTGATTGTGTCAGTGCCAGCCTGTGTATCCCATCCCATTATCCCATCCCATTATCCCATCCCACCCCACCCCATCCCACCCCAGAGGCCACAGGGAGGCACCTCAGCCCCAGAGCAGGACCCTGGGATCATTTATTTGTTAAACTCAGCCCTGGCTCTGAGAGCATCCCCAGGGCCAGAGGTCAGCAGCCTAATTCCCTGGATTTGCTAGCTCAGCTCCAAGCTCAACCTTTCCTTGTTTTCACAAAACCTGTTCCAGGAAGTTTATTTTTCCCAGGAATAAAAGTAAAAGCTTAGGTCTGGCTGGCAGAAGCTTAAATGAAATTTAAAGCGACTTCCACACCGACCTAAAAAAACAGCCCCCAAAAAAGTGGGGGTTTCCAGTCTCTAATGTGCTGACTTAGCCTGGATTTTTAAAGCCCTGCTTTAAGCTATTTCTTTAGCCTAAAATTTGGCATGGACTTAGGGAACGTGTGTCCAAATGAAGTGCGAGGATTATATAAAAAAATTGTTAATAGAAAGAAATAGCAGGAAAAGGATTCAGTGGAAATTGGGTGGGTTCTGTAGGTCCCTCTGAAGAGCTGACAAATTAAGTGCTTGTTACAGCTTCCCTTCTCAAGAGCAAATTCCAGGGAGGAATCACAAGCTCAGCCAAGATGCTCAGACCTGTGCCTGACCCTGCACACATCCACCCTGAGACTGCAGCAGGGTCTGGGGAAGGGATGGGAACTCAAACCCTGACTTCACTGAGTTCAGGGAGGGTTGGGAGAACGCTCCCAGCCTGGGCTGGGGTTGTGGGGCTGTCCTGTGCAGGGCCAGCACTTGGCCTGGATGATCCCTGTGGGTCCTTTCCAGTCTGGATATTTTATGATCCATGAGGTCATTTGGCTTTGGAGCCCTGGGGTCTCCTGTCAGGTCAGCAGAGCCTCCAGCCAAGGGTGGTGGTTCTTCTCCCCCCTCCCCAAGCCCATCCCTGCTCTTTGCACAGAAATCCCATCCCCTGTGGGTGAGAAGGTGTTTAAGGAGCAGGGTGGGCTCATTGCTGCCTGGGCATGGTGCAGGGACAGGAATTTCCTGATGGGCCCGGGGTGCTGACCCTGGGAAGGGATCAGGAAAGGGCCAAACCATCCCTCCAAGGCTGGAGAGCAGCCTCCCAGCAGGAGCCTTCTCAGCTCTTTCCAAGGAGGCAGGAGGCAGCTTGGGTGGGAGCCATAAATAACTTTCTAGGAAGCTGTGAGTGCTCAAAATTCTGAGGGGCTGAGCAGGGTCTGCCCAGCAGAGCAGTGCCCAGGACATTGGCACCCACCATGGGCATCCAGGCTGATCCAGGACTCCTGGCCTGGCCCTCACAGAGATTTCTCTGCTCAGCCAGCAGGGAAAATCACTGCTGGTGTCCCAGCAGGCAGGGCTGGGGGGAGCCCCCAGCCTGGAGTGGGATGGGGTCCCCTCAATCCCACTCTGTCAGCACTGCTGGACCCAGCACCGCAGGGATAAATCGCTTTTTGGGGGCACAAAAGAGCTGCAGCTCGGGAGGCAGGGAGGAAATACCTCAGCTGAAACACAAAATAATTCTTAGAGCAGTGCAGTGACCTCCTCGCTGCTGGGCTGGGGGAGGGGGCTGTGACTGAAATCCCAACCCGGGGGAAAAGTCTCTGCTCTGCATCTGCTGCATCCTTCCCTGGAGCCGCTCCCGTGGGAATGGGGGCAGCAGCCGTTCCCGCAGCGCTGCCTTTGTTCCGAGGGGCAGGGCTGGGGGCAGTGGTCACTGGGAGCTCCCCTGCCTCAGCCTCGACATTTCCCCTGCAGAGAACAGTCCTGAGAAAGGGAACAGCCCCTCTGGCTTTTCTGCCCCGTTTCTGTCCCTGCTCTGCACGCTCCTGGTGCCCAGGGAGAAGCACTGGGGGGTTGGCCCCTGAGTGCATCAGCTCTGCCCTTTTCCAGAGAAAAGCTGTCTTTTATTTTAATTCCTTGTACAAAATTGGAATCACAGGATCATAGGTTTTAGGCTTAGGCTCATTTTTGAGTTGATGTGGTTTAAGCCACTCTCACATCACTGGGTGAGAAGCTGCAGGCTCAGGGAGCCCTGCCTTGCTCCGAGATAAAGTAGAGAAGGAGGAAATCAAAAATTCCAACAAACCAGCTCTGTATTCACATAAACCCTGCGTATTTGGTGATGGGTCTGTGCTGCTGGACTGAGCCTGGTGCTCCCCCACAGCCCAGAACAAAGCCCGTCCTTGGGGCAGCACCAGAGTTGTTTTGAGGCCTGCAGCACACCTGCAGGAAGCGAAGCAGATGATGCAGGTTCTCAAAATAACCAAAACAATTCAAAGAAAAAAGGAATTGTGGCCTTTCCGGCGCTCTGCTGGCACTGGGGGGGCTGGGGACTGGCAGAGGGGACAGCAGCAGGGATTTGTCCCCTGCTGCTCAGCTCTGTGCCTTGGGAGCATCACTGCCCCGGGGAGGTGTTTGGAGCCCTGGCAGCAGCACAGGTGTGGATTGTGCCAGGTTGGGAAATGCCACAGGCACGGTGCCCAGACACAGAGCTCTGTCCGTGCCTCAGCTCCCCCAGAGCCCTGGCAGGGTTTGGGCTGCAGGGACCTTCCACAATCACCTCCTGCACACGTTCACAGCAGGCTCCTGCCCACGCTGGCACTGACACCCTGGTGTGCTTTGCCTCCCCTGCAGGTGTGCCCTGCGAGCGCGACCGCCTGAGCTTCGCCTTCTGCCGGACGCTGCGGCTGCTGGGCAGGTGCCACCTCCCCACCGTGCTCGGCCAGTGCTGCCACAGCTGCCGCCAGCACGGGCTGCTGGCAGCGCCCCGCGGCCACCAGCGCCTCTCCCGGAGGTGACAGCGCTGTCCCCAAGGCCGGCTCCGTGCTGGGAAGGACTGGTGGCTGTGCCACAGCCCGGGGGGCTCCAGGCTCTGAAACTCTGCTCTGTAATGGTGCTGAAACCATCCGGGGGGCTGCTGGGGGGGGACCTGTGTATTGTGCCATGTGCCTTGTGTCTTGTGCCTTGTGCCATGGTGCCTTGGGACCTGTCCCATGTGCTCTGTGTCATATGTTCTGTGCCTTGTGCCATGGTGCCTTGGGACCTGTGCCTTGTGCCTTGTGTCATGTGCCTTGGGACCTGTGTCATGTGCCTTATGTCATGTGCCTTGTGTCATGGTGCCTTGTGTCATGGTGCCTTGTGTCATGGTGCCTTGTGTCATGTGCCTTGTGTCATGGTGCCTTGGGACTTGTGCCATGTGCCTTGTGTCATGGTGCCTTGTGTCATGGTGCCTTGTGTCTTGTGCCTTGTCATGGTGCCTTGGGACCTGTGCCACGTGCATTGTGTCATGTGCCTTGGGACCTGTGCCATGTGCTCTGTGTCATATGTTCTGTGCCTTGTGCCATGGTGCCTTGGGACCTGTGCCATGTGCTCTGTGTCATATGTTCTGTGCCTTGTACCATGTGCCACGTGCATTGTGCCATGGTGCCATGTGCCAGGTGCCTTGTGACACGTGCATTGTGTCATGTGCCACATGCATTGTGCCATGTGCCTTGTGCCATGTGCTCTGTGCCATGTGCCTTGTCCCATGTGCCAGGTGCCATGTGCTCTGTGCCCTGTGCCAGTGCCATGTGCTATGTGCCATGTGCATTTTACCATGTGCCAGTGCCATGTGCCTTGTGCCACGTCCCCTGTCCCACGTCCCCTGTGCCATGTACCTTGTGCATTGTACCATGTGCCCTGTGCCAGTGCCATGTGCTCTGTGCCATGTCCCCTGTGCCATGTGCCTTGTGCCCCCTGCTCATTGCAGGACCTGCCGGGGTCACACTGCCCTGGGAACCAAAGGGGAACCAAAGGGGAAGCAAAGGGGAACGGAAGGGGAGCTGAAAGCAGCAGCAATTCAGAGAACACCTCTCACAAACGCTTATGGTGCTATCGTTTGACATTTGCAGCCTCTCTCAGGTGTTGGCAGGCCAGCACCAACCTTGATTTTTATTGTTGTTTTTGTATCTCTGAGTGAGCATGCAGCATTCCGCCGGCTCTGCCGACCCCTTGGGGTAAGGATTTTAATTTTTTTTTTTCTTTAAGGGACTTGAAGCTGGCAACCCATTCCTGTAATTTTCATTAAAGTGTTTACGCGCTGAGGCTGAACAGATTTCATTGAAGAAGTGGAGACAGGGCAGAGCAATAAAGTTTCAGCGTCAGCTGGGGCTGGGCAGGGCTCGGTGCCCCGTGTCCCCGCTGTGGCTTTCTCTGCCAAAGCCATTGCTGTGTCCCTCGGGGGCACAGGGCATCCCCAGGGCCAATTTGGGGCTGGGTGGGGGGATTTAGGGGCATTTTGAGGGGAATTTGGGGCTGTTTTGGGGATTTTTGAGGCCATTTTTTGGTTGATTTTGGGGACATTTAAGGGGAATTTGGGACCATTTTTTGCGGGAATTTGGGGGAATTTTGGGGGAAATTTTAGGGGGATTTGGGGAGGAATTTTAGGGCCAATTTTGGGCAATTTGGGCAAAAGATCCAAAATTCCCGCCTTCCAGGCCACGTGACCACCGGGGTGTCGTATGACCCCGCCTCCCAGGCCACATGACCCTGGTGACATCACATGACTCCACCTCCCAGTCATATGATCCCGATGACATCACATGGCTCCACCTCCCAGTCACATGACCCCAATGATGTCACATGGCTCCACCTCCCAGTCACATGACTCCAGTGATGTCACATGGCTCCACCTCCCAGTCACATGACTCCAGTGATGTCACATGATCCTGCCTCCCAGCCCACGTGACCCCAGTGATGTCACATGGCTCCACCTCCCGGTCACATGACCCCAGTGATGTCACATGACCCGACCTCCCAGTCCACGTGACCCCGGGGCCGTTTTTGGAGCATTTTTTGAGGATTTTGGGGCCGTTTTGGGAGATAATTGGGATGAAATTTTGGGGTTTTTTGAGGTTATTTTGGGGGTATTTGGGGCTATTTTCAGGGCCTTTTATGGGTAATTTTGGGGGGATTTTGGGGCCATTTGGGGGGTTCGGTGGGGGGATTTAGGGATATTTTTGAAGGGATTTTGTTATTTTTTTCAGGGAGTTTTGGGGATTTTTGAGGCCATTTTGGGGGGGGGTTGGGGACATTTAAGGGGAATTTGGGACCATTTTTGCAGGGTTTTGGGGCCATTTTGGGGGGAATTTTAGGTGCATTTGTGGAGGAATTTTAGGACCATTTTTTCTAAATCTCCCAAAATTGACACAAAAAAAAATCCCCCAAAATTTGCGCCAAAATCACCCTATAAATCCCCCAAGCCCGCCCACGTGAGCCCTGGAGGTCTGGGCCCCCCTGCACATTCCCTTGCACGCTCAGCACTGCAGAGGGATGAGCCTCGTGCTGGGGTCTGATGGCCACAGCTCAGAGTGTGTTAAATGAAGCAGTGACTGAAGGAAACAGGTGGGTTTCACATTTTCTCTTCCCCAGGGGAGTTCAGTTAATTGGAGCTGGTTCAGGTACTGGCAGCAGGAAGGAGTGATCAGTTTGCATCCGAAAATCATTCACAAAGCCACTGTTTGCAGCTGGGATTTGCTGATTAAAACATGAGCTGGGTGGACGGGGTGAATCAGTTCTGCAAATCAATTTATTTGTGGCACAGGGTCTGGTGAGCCCCTCCTGCAGTGCCTTTCCTCGTCCAGGGTCCCATCTGGGGCTGGTTGAGGGCATGGGATAATCCCTCCTGTGGGGCACCAGCACAGAAACCGCATTATCAGTGACAAGGAAACACATCTGGCTTAAATATCTGTGATATTTTCCTTCAGTGAGGCACCTCCAGTGAGTGTCTCTGGAAAGAGGCCCTTCACAAGGGCCTGGCGTGACAGGGAAGGGGGAAAGGCTTCCCACGGACTCAGGGCAGGCTTGGGTGGGAGATGGAAATGCCTTTTTGCTTCTTCTGAAGATGCTTTTATTGTCTCAACACAAGCAGGATGTTACTCAGACAGAGCTGCTGCGGTGGGGCGAGGGGAGGAAAGGGCTCATGGATCAAAAGATGTTTGAAATAGGATCAGGGGATGGTTTGGGTGGGACTGGATGGGCTGCAAGGTCCCTTCCCACCCAAACCAGCCGTGAGCCCACGATCTCCTGGAGGATCTGACAGAGCCTTTTGGCTTGGGATCAGGAGTGAGACCTTCCAGCCTGCCTTGGTCACCTCCAGACATTTCCACGCTGGAGACAGGAAGGAAGAGGAGGTTGTTAGCTGGGAAGCAGCAGCTGCTGCTGGAGGAATTGTTTGTGTCTCAGATGCTCAGGATGCTTCTGCAGCTCTGGGCAGAGCACCTGTGGGTCACAGCTGTCACACCCTACCCAGGGCCCCTGTCCAGCCCAGATGGTTTCAGCTGCAGGGTTTTAGTTCCCAAGGAACACAGGGGTCAGCAGTCCTTCACCAGCTCAAGGACCAGGGAGGGCCAGGTGAGGAGGCAGCAAACCCAGGAGCAGCTCAGCTCCCACCTGTCCTTCCCAGTAATGATAAGAAATGGGATAATTTCCTCTTGCTGTTAAAACCTCCTTGTGTTCTAAAACCTCCTTGTGCTGCACAGAAAGGCTGCACAGGCACAGCACAGAGGGGCAGCAAAGCCAGGCCAGCAAGGGAAGGATCTGAAAAATGCCACTGGTTTATCTTTTTATTTGGATTTTAACTGGCAGCTGATCCCTGGCAGCTGGTCTGGTAGGGCACAGCCTTCACCCACCTCGGGTGCTGCAGAGGGACATTCCCGGTGGGAAATAAAGCACAGAAAATGGGAGGGAGGGAGAGGAGCTGCCCGCTCCTCAGCGGGTACCAAGGCACGGTGTTTGCTCACCCGGAGCAGCCTTTTGGTGGGGAAAGTCAATAAAGCTGTTCCACATGTGCTGCAGGAGGGCAGGGCTGCCTCAAACCCCCGGCCCCTGAGCTCAGCCGGTGTAAACATTGGGAAATACCTGCCTGCTAAAAACAGCTGTGTCTCCAGACACGGCCGCTCCGCTGCCATCGGGGTGAGTAATCCTTACAACCCCGAGTAAAGTGTGTGCAAACTCCAGCTGTGCTCTCTGAGCCCCCGCACAGGTGAAGCCCCAGGAGCGAACCCTCCTGCCGGGGCACCGGCACCCCGAGATGGGCACAGGGTCCGGCCCCTTCCAGCTCAGAGCGTTCCGTGGTGTGCCCCAGAAAACAGCACCGAAAGGGCAGAACCTGCGCGGCTCAGCTCCAACCCTGCACTGGCCCCAGCACGGTCTCGGGATAGCCCCAGGATGGTCCCGGCATGGTCCCGGAGCCCGCTCGGTTCCCGGGATGGTCCCAGGATGGTCCCGGGATGGCCCCAGAGCCCGCTCGGTTCCCGGGATGTCCCAGGATGATCCCGGGATGGTCCCAGAGCCCGCTCGGTTCCCGGGATGATCCCGGGATAGCCCCAGGATGGTCCCACCATGATCCCGGCACGGTCCCAGAGCCCGCTCGGTTCCCGGGATGGTCCCAGGATGGTCCCGGCACGGTCCCGGAGCCCGCTCGGTTCCCGGGATGGTCCCAGGATGATCCCGGGATGGTCCCAGAGCCCGCTCGGTTCCCAGGATGGCCCCAGGATGATCCCGGGATGTCCCGGAGCCCGCTCGGTTCCCAGGATGGTCCCAGGATGATCCCGGGATGGTCCCAGGATGATCCCGGGATGTCCCGGACCCCGCTCGGTTCCCGGGATGGTCCCAGGATGATCCCGGGATGTCCCGGGCCAGACGGGTGCGGAGGCTCCTCCCGGCCCAGCAGAGCCGCGGGTTGCTGGTGCCCTCTGCAGTTGTCCCTCCCTGCTGTAAGTGTAAAGGATTCATGATGGGAAGGAACAATTTTCGGACCTGGAGATCCCGGTGGGGGCGGTGGCCCCCGAGTTTTTTGCCGGGTTTGGAGGAGCACCCCGCGTTCCTCCAGCACCTCAAATCCTGCCCGGTGGATCCCCCTGGAGCTGACCCCCTGCTCCCCTGGTGTCCCCTGGTGTTCCTGTGTCACCCCCGGTGTCCCCAAAGCCTCTGCACACGGAGATGGACAAAGATCCCAAGTGGAAATGGAAACTGTGGGAAGTGCAGCAGCTCCTGGGGAGTCACCTCGCAGTGCCCCAGCAATGATCCACTGCCCGAGGAACTGGGAACATCCCAATTTGGGATCTGGGATCTGGCCCGTTCTCCCAAATTGTTGCTCCAGAGCAATGATTTTTTTTACCCTCTGTGCCCCAGCACAGGGCTGAGCACCCCAGGGCACTGCAGAAACAAGGAGTCACCTTTGGGTCACCAGAGCATCCTGTCCCCCTGTCCTCTCCTGCCCCCTGTCCCCCTGTCCCCCACCCGTTTGTGAGAGCTGGAAATGCAGCTCTGGCGGTGCCACTGCACGGACAGAGAGCCCCCAGGAGCCCATCCCAGGAGAGGAGCTGCTATCTCGTGGCCCCAGGACCCACAGAAGCTCCTTGCTGGCAGAGATATCTGCATTCTGAAAAGAAAATATCAACCCCACTGCTGGAGGGCAAAAAACCCAAGGAAATTCCAGGAAAGGAGCCAAGAGGTAACGGAGCTGAGGGTCCTGGAGCTGGGGTCCATCCCTGCAGGAGGTGCCTGTCTGGACCCTCCCCAGCAGCAGGTGGGATGCAGGACAGGTCCCCTGTGAGGCACTTTTGTCCATGAGGGGTGCAAAGGAGTTTGAAATTTAGATTGAAGCTGAGTAACTGAAGTTGAGAAGTATTTTTTCACACCTGCACGAACCTGTGAGAAAAAGGGGATTGTCCTCATCCTCCTTCCCCCCTCCTTTAATTAATTTTTGCAGCTAATTTGGCACTTGAGGGGAGGGGCCTTGCTGTGCCATGTTCACTGTTTACCAAGGGGAACATTCCCCTGTTTATAATCTGACTCCATCCATCCTTCCATGCCCTCAGGGAAGCTTTATGGGGATTTTTTAAATGGCCACAAATCCCTGAAATCCCAGCAGATGTTTGCACTGTGCCCCAAGTGGAAGCAGCCACAAACCAGGGGAGCAGCTCCCTAAACCCCTCAGGAGATTCTAGAGCAGGTGCTGAACACCTGAACACTGAGTCCCAGGGGAAGGTAAATCCATGCTCAGATCCAGAGCTGCACCAGGAGGGAACCTGGGGATGTCCCCAGGGAGAAAGGTGGGGCAGCTGGGGCTGTTCTGGGTGCTCCAGCTCAGGTCAGGAGGGTTGTTCTGAGTGCTCCAGGTCAGGAGCAGCACAATGGGAGCAGCAGGAGGGGCTGTGGGATGCTCTCACCTCCCACACCTCAGCAAAGTCACAAGGAAAAGCAAGACTGAGTTCTTATCCATAGGGAAACTTCACCCTTGGGGTGGTTATAAAGCAAAGCTTCCAGAATCAGAACATCAAACACTAACAGGGAAAAGTGCACAAGTGTTTAGCAGGAATTGGGTCCCAGTAAAAATCTCCTTGTTCTAGTCCAAATTCTTCTTCTGAATTAATTTCAGTGTTAATGTTTATCAACACTAAATAAGATGAATGAAATTAATTTCTGTAATAGAGATCTAAACTTAATCCTTAAGAAAAAAACCAAGTCCAGGACCTGGAAAGCAGCATTTCAGTACAAGAATCTGGTTTGAAATTAATTTCTGTAATAGAGATCTAAACTTAATCCTTAAGAAAAAAACCAAGTCCAGGACCTGGAAAGCAGCATTTCAGTACAAGAATCTGGTTTATTTTTACAGTGCAGTGACTGAAACAATGTAGAAATTTAACTTGCAAAACTGAATTTATATCACAATGTCTCTCAGAAGGCAATGCAAATGTGTTGCTTTGAATCACAAAATATTCCTCTGGACACCAAAAATTACAAACTTCCAGCACCACACACCGGACTCCTCAGAGGCTGGTTCCTCATAATTTAAATCTATCTTATAAACAATTTCTCTTTTTTAAAAAAACACATGGAAGATAAAAAGAACTCAAGTATTAAACTCAAGGCCTTGATTATTATTACTGTTTTCCTCAGGTGCAGCAGGGCTGCCCCAGGGCAGGGTCTCTAGTCGGGCTCAGTCACGCACTGCTCCACGATCTCCCGCAGGTTCGGGTTCTCCATGGCTGCTGCCACCCTCTCCTTGTCATTGATCTGCTTGTTGACTGCAAAACAGCCAGGACAGGGGCTCAGGGGCTGCAGGGACCCCCGAGGCCCGGGGGGGCTCAGGAGAAAAGGAATTTGAGAGGAGGGGAAAGGGGGAGCGAGGCAAAGACAAGCTTGGTCACAACAACACAGGCACCAGAAATGAGGATTTGGTCACTTTTGTGATCAGGAAAAGGCTGTGAGGTGTTCCAGTGGCATGTCCCAAAGCCAAGAGGGAAACTCAGGGTACATCAGCAGCCCAGGTTCAGTGTGCAGCTGTTTAACCCATTTTTGGCAGACACTGAAGGCTCAAGCCCAGGGCACAGCTGGGGCAGAGCACCCATGTCCCAAAGCTTTACTGCACAGACTGCCTGAGAAATGCCCAGTTTGGGGTCAGGGCTTTGGGATCAAAGCCAATTATTCAGCAGCACCTCCTTTTGTTACAAACACAGCACCTGCCAGGACTGAGGGGGCTTTGAGATAAAACCAAACCAGCAGCAAGCAGCTGGTGACAGAGCCTTGGGGACACCTCGAGGCCACCTGGTGTTCCACCTTTCCCAGGGGATGAATTTGTGGGAAGGCAGGGGAGGGGAGGGGAGGGCAGAGCACAAAGAGGCTGAAGCAGCAGCATGCACAGGCTCTACTCACTGTCCTCCTCCGTGGAATGTGTGCCCTCAGAGATGTAGATCTCCAGCTAGAGGAGAGAGCAGAGTTAGAGCAGGGGAACTCCCCGTTCCTGGAGTGTCCCCCATCCCCAGGGAAGCTGCCAAGGGCTGGCAGTGGAGCCAGCAGCTCTAAAACCACAACAACCACCCCAAAATCAGCTGCAGGAATGCTCAGGTAATTAATGTGCTCTTTACATTCTTTTGGACAAGTCTCTAAAGGTCTGTGTTTAATTTAGGGAGGCTGCCACTCATTCATGGGATTTAAAAGAGGCTTCAAGCCAGGCACTTTACCTTGTGTCTAAAAGGCAAACATCTCTGAAGTTTTACTCTTAAACAAAGGCCTGTTAAAACAGAACACAGAAGAGATTTTCCTGTAAAATTCAGGGTGCATTTTCAGAGAATCCACGTTTAAAAATCAACATAACTGACAATGTCCTTTTGTGTTCTGAGCAGCACAAGCCACAGAGGGAAAGGGGACAAGCAGAAAGTTGTAATTATTTTTTTAATTTAAGAGCTGACCAATTGTCAATTAATAACACTAATGAAGTAACTTGGAGAATACAAAGAAGGAATTCTGTACCACTTCCCAGCAGTTCTGAGTTCTCTTTGAAGGGATTCCCTAACATGACACAAACAGAGGGGTGTCCCCATTTCTCTGGATCTGAGGCTGTTTTTGGTTTGGGTTTTGGTTTCTTGTGCTCTTTGTTTCTGATGGAATGAAGGGAATCTCACCGATGAGAGTGGCCAAGGAGCAATGAGGTACTGTTGGTGTAAACCTGATGATGACCAGATATTCATCCTCCCCTATCTCCTGCACTTCCACGCAGTTCTCCGTCACCACTTCCAGTTCTTCCAGAGTGTTTGGCTTCTCCGGGTCCCGGATAGTCCGGATTATATCTGAGGCACGAGACAAGGAGCAGCAATAAGGAATCTTCCCTGCATTTCACAAAACGCCTTTTCACGAGCGCCCCTTCCCAGCACTGCTGATGTCGCTCCTCTTTGGAATCCCCAACAAAACGAACGAGCCCAACGAGCCGAGCGCGGCCCGTTCTCCCTGCCCAGCCCCCCGGGGCCCTCAGGACCCGCCGCGGTTCCCCCCTCAGCGCCCCAAGGGCAAACCGGGGCCGCCCCCGGGGCTCCTCCCCGGCCCGTGCAGTCACCGTAGACCTCGATGGCCCTGTCGTGCTCCATGGCGCGGCTCGGGGGCGCATGGCGGGCGCTACTGCCGGGGCTCCGCCACACCCGGGCCAGCGCCTGCGAGAGCAGCGCCAGCACCAGCGCCATGGCCGCGCTCCGCCATGGGCCCGCGGGCCGCGGCACTTCCGCGTGGGGCGGGGCCAGCAGGGGCCAATGGCAGTGAGGGGCGGGGCCAGGAAGGACCAATTGCGGTGAGAGGCGGGGCCGGGCTGGGCCAATGGGCGGAGAGAGCCGGGACCACGCCCTGGTGAGGGGGTGTGGCGTCACCGCCTCCTCGCTGTCCGCTCGTGGGGCCGCGTCCGGGGGGACACGGGGGGACCGCGGGACACGGGGTGGGGACACAGAAATGCCCTGGGGTTCCATCTACAGCAGAGAAAAGACACAGAGAATTCTACTTAGAGAAAACCCTGCTTGAAGACAGGAGCAGCAGCGGCAGGCGGGTGGGAACTACAGCTCCCGGCGTGCATTGCTGCGCCGCGGTGCATGCTGGGGGTTGTAGTCTCGGCCCGGCGCCGTCCAGCTGACCGGAACGAGGGCGGCCCCGCCGAGATGGCGGCGGCTCGGGCCGGGCGGCTCTGAGAGCGAGGAGCGGGATGGCGGCGGCCGGGAGCGGGGCGGAGCTGCGTGTGCTGCTGGTGCCCCGCTCGGGGGAGCCGCCGGGATGGCCGCGGGACGCGGCGCGGGCGCGGCTGAGCAGAGCCCGGGATGCTCTGGGCACCCTCCTGCTCCCCGGGGGGATCTGGCTGGAGGCGCTGGGGCCGGGCCGGGCCCGGGGCAGCGTCCTGAGGGGAGCCTGGGCTGAGTGAGTGCGGGATGGGCACGGTGAGGGGAGCCGGGGCTGAGTGAGTGCGGGATGGGCACGGTGAGGGGAGCCTGGGCTGAGTGAGTGCGGGATGGGCACGGTGAGGGGAGCCTGGGCTGAGTGAGTGCGGGATGGGCACGGTGAGGGGAGCCTGGGCTGAGTGAGTGTGGGATGGGCACGGTGAGGGGAGCCGGGGCTGAGTGCGGGTTGGGCTGGTGTCACGGTTCGCACAACCTGAGCGGGGTCGTGGTGGTTCGTGTGACCGCAGGGTGCAAAGGACAACAGCAAGAGACTAAGGGTTTGTTCAGCGACAAGCAGCAAAGCAATTTATTGAGGGTCAACAATTCAGTTTGGGGGTAATGGTGAGAAGGAGAGAGATAAAAAGTTGACGAAGTAGAGAGAGAGAAAGAAAGAGAGAGAGAAAGAGACAGAGGCAGAGAAAGAGACAGAGGGACAGAGACAGAGGGACAGAGACAGAGTAACAGAGGGACAGAGACAGTGTGACAGAGGGACAGAGACAGTGTGGCAGAGGGACAGAGACAGTGTGGCAGAGGGACAGAGACAGTGTGACAGAGGGACAGAGACAGAGTAACAGAGGGACAGAGGGACAGAGACAGTGTGACAGAGGGACAGAGACAGTGTGACAGAGGGACAGAGACAGAGTAACAGAGGGACAGAGGGACAGAGACAGTGTGACAGAGGGACAGAGACAGTGTAACAGAGAGACAGAGACAGTGTAACAGAGGGACAGAGGGACAGAGACAGTGTGACAGAGAGACAGAGGGACAGAGACAGGAGAGAGAGAGAAAAGGGGGAATAGCTACCAGCAGATGAGAAGTCCTCAGGTCATCCGGCGATGTCTTCCATCCATGGGGAGAAAGAAGTCTCCAAAGGTCTCTTCTGAGGGTGATAATTTTACAGTCCATTTCGAGGCGAGGGGCTGCTGGCCAAAAGGTGGGGAGATTTATGGACCGTTGTGAGAGTGAGGCCTGTTGATTCAGCTGCAGAGAGTATGGTTCAGCCTGCACCTGCTAGGGCACAGCACAAATACAGCACACAACCAGGCTCTGTCCATTAGAACATCCGCCTTGGCGAGGTGCAGCGGCTCCGGCCTGGAGCGAGTGGTGGGGGTCTCAGGGTCTCAGGGTCTCACTCACTGACGATGATTGTGAGGCAGAATCAGGCAATCTTCAGACTGACCCTTACAGCTGGCTGGGCTGGGGCTGCCTGCTGGGCTAGCTGGGCTGGCTGGGCTGGGGCTGCCTGCTGGGCTAGCTGGGCTGGGGCTGCCTGCTGGGCTAGCTGGGCTAGCTGGGCTAGCTGGGCTCACGGCCACTGGCCCAGCAGCTGGAGCAAACACGAAGGGTTTGGCTGTCAGGCCCCAGTGCCCTGAACCCCGCCCAGCCAGCCTGGGGTGACACTTGGCAGTCACACAGTGGCTTTAAGCTCTGCTGTGTCACCTTTTGTGCCGAGACACAGCCACTTTAACTCTGCAACAGCAGTGCTGCCAGACTCACAGAGTCCCAGGCTGGGCTGGGGTGAGCTCAGAGCCCATCCTGTGCCACACTGCATGGCAGGGACATTTCAGTGTCCCAGGCTGCCCCAGGCCCTGTCCTGGGACATTGCAGGGCTGAGGAGTGTCTGGGTGCTGTGACAGGGCTCTGCTCTCTGCCCCATCACCACAGAGCAGCTGTGACACACCTGGGGAGTTCCTCGGCCCAAAAAACGGAAAAATCCAGAAAGGGACAAAGGGACAGTGTGTTCTGCTGTCCCTCCTGGCTGTTCTCCCTCCTGGACAGAAGCAGAGCATCCCTGTGTCCTGGGTGACTGAAGTGACGAAGGCAGGAGGATGGAAACCCCTTTATCCTGGAGAGGAGGAGGAGGAGCTGGGGCTCCTCAGGCTCTGTCCTGCAGGAATGAAGCAGTTCCAGGGCTGGGAGGGGTGGGCTGGCAGCAGAGTCTTCACTGCTGGAGTGAAGCTGTGTCCAGCATCAGTGCACATCCAGGACTGCTCAGTGTAGGAAATGGGGAAAGGGAATAAATCCAATAACCTTCCTGAATGTTTTAACCTTCCTGAATGTTTCATCTTCAGCTTCATGTGGGACAGCACAGAAGATGGTGGTTTGCAGTCAAACAAGACAAAACTCCTGGCTCTTGCCCAAAGCCACGACCTGTTTGTCTATGAATTCAGTGTGAAAGATGGAAAACACAACCCCAGTTCCCTGCACAGCTGTAAGGAAGAGACACTTAGAGAGCTCCTTGAAGCTAAAAACATAAGTGAGTCGATTCCAATGTGTTGCATGTGTGTGTGGAATATTGCAGGTCTGGTTCTGCTGCTCCTGGTGGGATGGATCAGGCAGTGGGACTGAGCAGCAGGGAATTTCAGGTATCTCCACACTGATCAGCAGGATTCAAGGGCTTGGGGACATTTCTGTATCCAAAGGTGACAGTGTTAGAAATAATTAAACTCTTGTAGGGTCATTTTTGAGTGATACAAAGTTTAAAATTAATTGTAATAAAATATATTATTCATAAATAATCCTGCAATTTTAATTAAACATTTAATCTTGTGTTTTATGATTAGCATAGTGTGCAGTTAGAATGAGCATTTGATGGTTTACATCTTAAACAGTCTGCCTTCCTAAAATATTTTATTTCCAAAGTTTGTAGCTTTTCTTCTCAGTGCCAACTGAAATCCTATTTTGTGCTGATTTTTAATGTTCTTCATAGTATTGTCCACTGAAAAAGCCACATAAAAAGTTTTGGGTAATTGTTGTAGAGTTGTTGCCCCTAGCACAGAAAGTGAGATGTCAAACCAACCTCCCCAGCTCCCAATCCCACCTCCTGTTAGGGTGGGACTGGGACAGAGAACTGCAGCTGTCATTTTCTTGGGATTCCTTTACAGATCAAAAGTCCTAACTGGCTGTAATCCAAAATTTAAATATCTTTAAATTTACAGGTCTGCCTTCAATTTCCTCTGTGAAGATTCTCTCTTTTGGAAACAACAAGTGCAAGCTTCTGCTCAACCAGTTTATCCTTGTGCACCTGAGCTTTGCTGGGGGGGACTCACCCCCAGTGAGCTGTGACTGCTTCCCCCTGGCTGTGCCTCCAGAAGCTGTGGGGAGAATCACAGACTGCCACTGCTGCAGGGGGATCCTGTTCCTGTTGGACAGTGCTGGCTGGATCTGTATCCTTTGCAGGAGAGGTTGGGGAAAATCATCTGCGAGAGCAGAGCTGCTCCTCTTTGCTGTCAGGGCTCAGCAGAAATTTCTTCAAAGACCTTGAAGTGGTGCCTGCAGTGAAGGTTATGTGGCCAAATCCTGGGTGTTGTGGTGAAGTGCCAGGGTTGTGTATCCAGGGTTTCCAGCACCCCCCTGCAGATTTGGATTAATGGGTTTGGTTCTAGGGTCTGTGTACAGCAGGCTGACTTCTGCTGTCACCTCATTGCTTAATTCAGACAGAAGGATCTGCAGGCACACAGGCAGTCAGCTTGGGAGGCAGCTTTGTGTGTTGGGATGGGCTCAGACCTGCCAGTTCCCCCTGGGTTTAACCTGTTCCTGCTCATCTTCTCTGCACACTCAAGTTCAATAAAGTCAGGTTGCCTTCCCCTCCTCTTGGAGCCAAACCTCACCACGTTCCCCTTGTGTGACTCCTCTGGGCACTCCTGGCTTTTCCTTGATGCTGTTTGCAGACATATTTGGCTGCTCTGATGGTGCCCCCTTAGGGAAGGTCAGTGTGGCCCTGGGAGCTGGGCAGGGGCAGGGCCCAGCCCCTGTGTCCCCCCTGGCTGGCCTGGCAGTGTCCCCTGACCTCAGCACGGCCGTGGTGACCAGCAGCAGCCACTGTGCCCTGGCTGTGCAGCTCAACACCTACTTCAGGTACAGCTCCCAGGGCAGCCTTTGGGCTAAGCTGAGCCCACAGCTCACTGGCAGCTTTTCATTCTGGGATCTGTGCTACAGCAGAAATCTCTTTGTTTAAAGGTGCTTCTTTCACTGTTTGCTCTAATTTATTCTCTGCCACTTTCACAAAGGGAGCTGTCTCTATAACATCTCTTTTTTTTTTTAATATGTCTGTTAACAAGTCTTGCCCTTCATATTTTTTCCAGGAAGATTAGGTGCTCTCAGTGCCAGGGGTGGGTGGCAGGACCTTTTAGAAATACTGTGGGACATGGAATTGCCAAACTGTACTGGTACAGCTGTACTAATTCACCTTGATAAATAAGGGACAGGTAGTAATTAAATTTGAGGTGTGCACCTCAAAGGAAAGAGCATCAGGTTTTGATGGCTCACCTGTTACCCTGAGAGAAAACTGCACTGAGAGCTCCTGCAGGAGTTAAATGTGAAAAAACATCTTAAATCATCTGAGAAATTTTGTGTTTATTTCTTTACAGACAGTTCCCTGAGCATTTGCTCTGTAGGAGAGACCCTGAAAAGCTGCCGGTGAAGCCCCCAGAGGGTGTGGATGAGGATGAGCTGGCCAGCTCTGAGCACAGCATGGAGCTGCTGTCCCAGCCTTTCCACACTGACAGGTACTGAGGGAAACCTCCTGACAGGGGCTGGGCTTTGCCTCCTTTGGATCACTGATAATAAACTGCTGCTTTGTTTATTCAGTTGTAGCTGTCACAGGTGAAATCAACCCATTCTGCTGTAAATGTTTTCAATTTAGAGTGGCCAAGCTTTTTGTACAGCACTGAACAGCTTCCAAACAGGAATTGCTGCTTAGGAGTTACCTTTAAATCTTAGAGCATTGATACTGGTAAAGCAAGTCAGTTATAACTTGGTGCATAGATAAAGATTCACTTCAGGAATTAATTCTGTTCTACTGTTTCTTAATTGATGGGGTGTTTTCTGTGAGGAAAACTTTTTGCTAAAAGTGCTGAACATGGATGTTGTCAGCTGATGTTGCAGGGAGTATTTAAATGCAAATAAAGAGGCCATGGTAAGGTTAAAATGCAAGATGCTGGATGGGTTTTATGAGCTTAAAGTGCATTTTATTTAACTGAGGAAGCTTTTCCTGCCGTGCTCTTGGAGGAGCAGCTAGTGTTACTGTGGCTGTGTCCCCTCTGCAGGTCCTGGAAGGCACACTTATCCTCACTGTGGGACAGAGTGAGGAGGAGAAGAGCACCAGCTTCTCCAGATTTGGTGAACGACTTGAATTTGCCCTGGTATCAGTTTTTTAGCCACCTTGAAGAGCACGACCCTGCAGTCTGTGAGGATCCAGAGAACATGGTGGCCTTTGTTCCCCGGGCTGTTACACGGGCCCTGCAGAGCCAGGGTGCAGCCCCTGGGGCTGCAGGACAGCACTGGGCACAGATCCCCGTGGGAGCAGCCCAGGATTTGGTGAAGCTGCAGTGCAGGCTGGTGACTGGAGCTGCAGCTGTGTTTGAGCTGCTGGCACAGGACACGGGGCTGGCTCTGGCGCTCTGGGATTTTGAGTCGCAGGATGTGAGGAGTTCCCACTTTGGCAGGAGCAGTGTCTTTGTGGAGTGCAGTGCAGAGGTGCCTCTGTGTCTGCTGCTAACAGGTGAGGGGCCACCAGCTGTCCTGAGACAGCTGCTCAGGGGTTTTTGTCTTCCCTGCTGCTCTGGGGGACTCCCATTGCGTTCCTGCTCGGAGCCGCTGCAGCTTTGCCTCTCTCTTGGAAGCAGCAGTGGCAGGAGATGCTGCTGCCCAAGAGGGCTGCTCTGTTTAATTCTGGCTTGGCTGTGCCTTTCAGAGCGTGGTCTGTCCCTGGTGCTGTTTGGTGTGAGCCAGGAGGAGTTCCTGAGCAGGCTGATGATGTTTGGCAGCGCTGGGGCGGTGGATGCCGTGTGCCACCTCAATGGCTGGGAGAGGTGCTCCATCCCCATCCACGCCCTGGAGGTGAGCAAAGCTGCCTCCTGTCCTGCAGGTCATAAACCCTGACTTTCAAAGTATTGCATGCAGTTTGGCAGTGCCAGTGGGGGTTTAGACACAATTAAAAGCGTGCCTCAAACCTAGGGGCAAAAGGAGGTGGTTCAGTTATTAAATAAACAGTAAAACCCAATGGTGAGTAACCCAAAGGGAGAAATGCAGGAGCAAAGGGAATGCCCATTAGTAAAACAAAAGAGAATAAAGCAGTGCTCAAAATTCCCTCTTAATTGGACCTGAAAGCAATTTTACCAGTTTCTACAGCAGGTTTTGTCCTCTTGTAAAATGTTAAACATGAAAAGAAATCCTTGGAACTGAATTTCTGGGTTTATTGTACTGTTCTTGTAGAATTGCTGTAAGCTTGTTCACAGTCCTGATTCTCACAGTATTTACTTCATATTGCTGCAGTAACATTTTGTGTGTGGAGATCCAGGGCAGGGTTTGAGCAGAGCTGGCAGGCACTGTCCAGGTCACTTTGTCATTTCAGGCTGCAGGTGCTGCACCCAGAGCTGAAATCCCTGCTGGTTTTCTGTGTGTGTAGTCTGTAGGAATCCCAGCAGTGAGTGCACAGGGTCAGAATGAGTTTAGAATCCATGCTTAACTGTTCTGTTTGGTGTTTGTCCAGGCAGGTTTGGAAAATCACCAGCTGGACACAGTGGACTTGTTTCTGAAGAGCAAAGAAAGTGTTTTCAGTCTGTCTGCAGCCTGCCCTGCTTCTGAGCACCCTGGGGATGGCTCCTCCCTCTCTTACCTGAGAAGTGAGTGCAGCAGCTGAGCTGCACAGGTTTCTGTCCTCCCCTGGCTCCTGGGGCTGTGTAGTTTGCAGATGTGTGACCTGTGTCTGGAACCTTTGCAGATCTGGAGGAGCTCAGGCCAGCTTTGAACTTGCTGTGCTCAGCAATCCAAGACAATGACCTGGAGCCCCACAGCAAGCAGTTCTCTGAGCAGCTGCTGAACCTCACCCTGGCTTTCCTCACCAGGCAGCTGGAGGAAATCTTTGTGCACACAGAGGGTAAGAGCACTCCTGCTGGGTCATGTCCAGGGATGTGTCATCACTTTAGTAAGTAAGGACAGCTAATTCTTTTAATTAAAAGCTTAAATTTGCCTGGAATTAAAATAAAAATACTAGAATTAAGTGAGTGAAAGATGTTCATCCCTGTGTAATAATTGGTTGGATTAATGCAAATTTCAGTTCTCCTTTCCTGGTCCCTGGGCAGGAAAGCCCCTCAGTGAGGGCAGGGAGCTCTGAGGGGCTGTGGCTGTGTCCTGGCAGGGTGCTGGCAGTGCTGGGCTGTCACTGCCTGTGCAGGGGACAGGGCTGCTGAAAGCTCAGAGCTGTCTGTTTATTGATCAGCACATTTATTCATTCTGCACTGCTGAACATTGAAATCCTGTCTGTTCTTTCCCATTTAACTGATGTCTTGGGTGCTTTTGGCAGAACCTGATGAATTCCTGCAGAAGGCTGCAGAGATTTTAACTGATTACATCATTAAACTGAGAAAGTTCCTGAGGAAATACCCTCGCCCACCCCTGGCTCCAGGGCCCACGGGAGCTGACCTGGATGAAGACCTGCCTGAGATAGAGGAGAGCCAGAAATGGGAAAAGCTGACCCCAGAGGTGAAAATTAATCACCCAGGTTTTACTACTGGGGTGAAGTTTATATAAAGAGATAATCTGAGTGGAAATACTCAAAGTACAGAGGAAGAAAACCAGCACAGGGATGACACAGATCAGTGTGTTCCTTGTTTTCCCCTTTAGGAAGTCATTGCTGAGGCCATCCTAAGCAACAAAATCCCAGAGGCCCAGATCTTCTTCAGAAGGCTCCAGCACCCTGCTGAGAGCCTGCAGGAGTTTCTGCAGACAGGTTTGAACCTGGCCTATGACTGCCTGCTGAGGGGCAGCACCAGGGAGGCCTCAGAGCTGCTCAGGAACATGGTGAGGAGGGCAGGGCATCTCCACCCTGCCTTGGGGAGCTGCTGGGGTCCTGGGGAGGGGCTGATGGCAGCAGAAAGGTGGAATTGCAGTGAAGTGGAATTGTTTGAGGAGCTGCTGAGGTGCTGGCCAGCAGGGTGGGGGTGGCTGTGCCTGGGGAGGTGTCCCAGGGTTTGTACCCAGTGCTGGGGACACCAGGGGCTGCCACAGCCCTGTCTGTCAGGGTTTGGAGGGAAAGCAGCTTTGTTGATTGTGCATTTGATATTTCAGTGAGTTCTGTGGGCACGTTTTACAGTGAGTGTCTTTGTGGCAGGGCTTGGATGTGAAGCAGGAGCTGCACAAGATCTGCTTCCACACCGAGGACAGACACGTCAGGGAGCTCCTGGTGAGTGCAGCAAGGGCTGCTCTGCTGAGCCCTGGGTGTTTGGGGTGTGTTTGTGATGTGTTTGTGCTGTGTTTGGGGTGTGTTTGTGCTGGGGGAACCCCAGTGTGGAGCTGGGCTGCAGAGCAAGGACTGCTCTGGCTGAGCCCTGGGGTGTTTGGGGTGTGTTTGTGCTGGGGAACCCCAGAATGGAGCTGGGCTGCTGGGCTGGGCCCTCCATCCTCCCCTGAGCTCCTGCAGCATCCCTGTCCCTTGGCATTGGCAGTTGGAGAGCTGTCAAAATGTCATTTATTTGTCCTGGACTCCTCCTGACATTTCAATGCATTCCTCTCTGCTTCCAGCGTTTTTTTTCCTACACTTTGTTACTTGTTTGCACTTCTGGGATCATTTACAACTTGAACACGTTAAAGATAGATAAAAACTGGGGGCAGTTGGAGGTAATACTTTAGCAGTTGGAGGTGACACTTTAATTTTAATTAAAGGTGAAAGTCTTACAAGAAGAAAATTATTTTTCTGAGAAAGAGAAGAAAATGATAGACTTTGTGCATCAGGTTGAAAGCTGCTACTCAGAGTCCTTCCAGGAAAATAAAGAGACTCAGTCTCTTCCCAGGTAATGTGGGTTATTGCTTTTAATTATTAATTAATAGCATTAATAGGATTTAAAATAGTGCAGTAAATTTCACAGAATGCAGAATCCAGCACAACAAATGCAGTCTTTAATTTCATTAATTTCCCACTGGTCTTTGTTTGCAGAAGTCAGAGTCAGTGTGGGGACTGAGTCATTTTCTCATTAATCATGTTCCCTCATGACAAACTCTTGTGTGAGTCATGACAAAATTGAGAGGGTGACAGAGCTCTGCTGCTTCAAATGAAGCATTTGTAATAATAATAATAATTACAATAATAATAATATAATTACTGCTCAGTTATTCCTGTTCAGATGTTTGCTCTGGTTTTGATCTATGATGTCCATAATACAGCAAACTAAATAATCTGGAAAAATAATTTTACAGTTATGGTAATAATAATAATAACTAAATAATGGTAAAACTGTCATGATCCTCATAATTTATGTCAGAAAAACGAGGCAGTTGTTCAGTTGCCATCTTGCAGCCCCAGTCAGTTCCTGAGCTCCCATCCTGCAGCCCCAGTCAGTCCCTCAGTGCCATCCTGCAGCCCCAGTCAGTCCCTGAGCTCCCACCCTGCAGCCCCAGTCAGTCCCTCAGTGCCCTGTGCCAGTCCCTCAGTGCCACCCTGCAGCCCCAGTCAGTCCCTGAGCTCCCACCCTGCAGCCCCAGTCAGTCCCTCAGTGCCCTGTGCCAGTCCCTCAGTGCCACCCTGCAGCCCCAGTCAGTCCCTCAGTGCCACCCTGCAGCCCCAGTCAGTCCCTCAGTGCCATCCTGCAGCCCCAGTGAGTCCCTCAGTGCCACCCTGCAGCCCCAGTCAGTCCCTCAGTGCCCATCCTGCAGCCCCAGTGAGTCCCTCAGTGCCCATCCTGCAGCCCCAGTGAGTCCCTCAGTGCCATCCTGCAGCCCCAGTCAGTCCCTCAGTGCCCTGTGCCAGTCCCTCAGTGCCACCCTGCAGCCCCAGTCAGTCCCTCAGTGCCCTGTGCCAGTCTCTCAGTGCCATCCTGGACCCCCAGTCAGTCCCTCAGTGCCACCCTGCAGCCCCAGTCAGTCCCTGAGCTCCCATCCTGCAGCCCCAGTCAGTCCCTCAGTGCCCTGTGCCAGTCCCTCAGTGCCATCCTGCAGCCCCAGTCAGTCCCTCAGTGCCCTGTGCCAGTCCCTCAGTGCCACCCTGCAGCCCCAGTCAGTCCCTCAGTGCCCTGTGCCAGTCCCTCAGTGCCACCCTGCAGCCCCAGTCAGTCCCTCAGTGCCCTGTGCCAGTCCCTCAGTGCCACCCTGCAGCCCCAGTCAGTCCCTCAGTGCCATCCTACAGCCCCAGTCAGTCCCTCAGTGCCACCCTGCAGCCCCAGTCAGTCCCTGAGCTCCCATCCTGCAGCCCCAGTCAGTCCCTCAGTGCCCTGTGCCAGTCCCTCAGTGCCATCCTGCAGCCCCAGTCAGTCCCTCAGTGCCCTGTGCCAGTCCCTCAGTGCCACCCTGCAGCCCCAGTCAGTCCCTCAGTGCCCTGTGCCAGTCCCTCAGTGCCACCCTGCAGCCCCAGTCAGTCCCTCAGTGCCCTGTGCCAGTCTCTCAGTGCCATCCTGGACCCCCAGTCAGTCCCTCAGTGCCACCCTGCAGTCCCAGTCAGTCCCTGAGCTCCCATCCTGCAGCCCCAGTCAGTCCCTCAGTGCCCTGTGCCAGTCTCTCAGTGCCATCCTTGACCCCCAGTCAGTCCCTCTCTCCCCTGGGAGCTTTGCTGCCGTTGCTGGGCTCAGCTCAGCAGCCCAGGCTGACCCAGCCCGTTGCAGGTTCAGCTGCAGGAGGGAGCAGCAGGCAGTGCCGGTGCAGCTGGGCTGCAGCAGGAGCCTCAGGCTGGTGCTGGACTGGGCTCACTGGTGGGATGAGCTGGTGCAGGAGATGATTCTGCTCCCCAGGAAACCACGGCAAGGCAAGTGTTGTGGGGCTGGGGGCTTCAGCTGGGATTGGGATCTCCCTGGCACAGCTCACTGGGCTGTGTGGGCACAGTCCCTGAGGTCACTCACTTTTTATTTATGTTGTCAGTGGAATGATGGGTTTCATCCTGTTCCATCCTGGATCTGGGCTCTCCCTGTAGAGAAGGGTTTGGAAGGGACTTGCCTGAGGCCATGTGGAAATGTCACCCTGTGCCACTCCTGTCCCCCTCCCTGCCCTGGGGGATCCCTTCCAGCTCTACCAGCATGAGGCTCCAAAAGCTGGGAGAACATCTTTGATCTCAGCATCATGTTGGCAACTGTTCATTAAAAATAGGAGCATGGAGGGGACAGGGCACAGGGAATGGCTCCCAGGGCCAGGGGGCAGGGTGGGATCTGGGCAGGAATTGTTCCTGGCAGGGTGGGCAGGGCTGGGTGGGATTTGGGCAGGAATTGTTCCTGGCAGGGTGGGCAGGGCTGGGTGGGATTTGGGCAGGAATTGTTCCTGGCAGGGTGGGCAGGGTGGATGGGATTTGGGCAGGAATTGTTCTGGGCAGGGTGGGCAGGGCTGGGTGGGATTTGGGGCAGGAATTGTTCTGGGCAGGGTGGGCAGGGCTGGGTGGGATTTGGGCAGGAATTGTTCTGGGCAGGGTGGGCAGGGCTGGATGGGATTTGGGCAGGAATTGTTCCTGGCAGGGTGGGCAGGGCTGGGTGGGATTTGGGCAGGAATTTTTCCTGACAGGGTGGGCAGGCTGGATGGGATTTGGGCAGGAATTGTTCTGGCAGGGTGGGCAGGGCTGGCACAGTGTCCAGAGCTGCCCCTAGATGCCTGGCAGTGCCCAAGGCCAGGCTGGAAGGGGTTTGGAGCTCCCTGGGACAGGGGGAGGTGTTCCTACCCAGAGAACTGGGTCCCCTTGAAGGTCCCAGCCCAAACCATTGCCCAGTTCTGTGTAAGAACACAGCAGCATTTCCCTCAGGAGTGTTTGTGTGTGCTGCTTTCATCCCTTTGCCTTCTTGAACCACAGAACTGAGGAGCTGCAGTGCTGAGGCTCTCTGGATGCACCTGACAGCCCAGCATGACTGGGTCAGTATTTGTTCCTGGATTGAGCAGTCAGAGCCCAGCCAGGCTGCCTGGCCCCCCGTGAGCCCTGACATCGTGGACAGGAGCACTCTGTGCAGCACCTACATGAGACAGGACATCCTGAACAAGCTGGCCAGGTAGGGCCCCCAAGGCTTCACACTCTCCTTCCTGTGGGAAACCAAAACCAGAAATAAAATCCTTGATCCATAGTAATTTTTATTCTGCTCTCTTTGGGAACAGCATGAATCCATTGGTAAATGTGATTTTAGTCTTCTCTCAGTTATCTGAGACACTAAGAGCCATGAGAGCAGAGCACTGCTCCCTCAGGGGTGTTTGCCTGTGGTTACACTCCTGATTGCCACTTGACTGCAAGGGAGCAGGTTCTGAGCACCTCCCTGTTCACACTCAGTCTGTGCAGTGCCTGGAGTAGCCACGGGGTTGTTGGGGCACAGGCAGAGGGGTTTGGGCACCTGTGTTGGCCTGAGTAGGGAATGAATGCCTGGGAGGGAGAGGTCTGCTCTGATTGTGCCTGGGAGCAGCCAGCAGAAGGTGTCAGGGACAGCTGTGATCAGTGCCTCTGCTTTTTCCTGGCAGAAAGGGAATTTTTGTCCGCTCTGAGCTGGAAGATTTTGAGCTCCTGCTCCAGAGGTTGTCGTGCCTGGGGGGTGTCCTGCAGAATCCTCACCCTGTTCCAAAATACAGCACTGCCAGTGGCCTGGACTTCCATGGGCAGTTTGTGCTGCACTGCCTGGAGCACAGCCTGCACTACCTGCTCTACACTTACCTGGACTATTACAGGTGGGAAAGCTTCCCTTCCCTTCCCTTCCCTTCCCTTCCCTTCCCTTCCCTTCCCTTCCCTTCCCTTCCCTTCCCTTCCCTTCCCTTCCCTTCCCTTCCCTTCCCTTCCCTTCCCTTCCCTTCCCTTCCCTTCCCTTCCCTTCCCTTCCCTTCCCTTCCCTTCCCTTCCCTTCCCTTCCCTTCCCTTCCCTTCCCTTCCCTTCCCTTCCCTTCCCTTCCCTTCCCTTCCCTTCCCTTCCCTTCCCTTCCCTTCCCTTCCCTTCCCTTCCCTTCCCTTCCCTTCCCTTCCCTCAAATCCCAGATTTAAAGAGGGAAATTCATTTGAGCAGTTGGTGGGGAGAGTTTTCCTCAGGCCTGGCAGTGTCATTTAACAGGAACTCTGGGGTGGTGTGTGAGATTTCCAGCTGGGTTTTGAAGCTTTATCAGATTGTCTTAATAATAATTTGTGTGTCAGTCATGAAAGGAAACAATTACAGCTGTAATTAGTGTAAAGCTATGAGCAATGCAATCCTAAATGAACCAGGACAAGTTGCTCTTCAGAAACTCAGAATTTACAGAATTCAGAAACTTTCTCAAGGAAAGTGTGGGCCGACTCCTGATATGTTCACAGATAAGGACATTGCAGGTTTGCACCTAAACTGGGGTTAGTTGGGATTGAAAGTGGCACCAGTGTTAGGTATTGGAGCTGTTTGAATACTTCCCACTTAATGGATACCTGGCAATTAAAATTTCTGAGCTCTAACTCCAGTCTAACACTGGATTTATATCAGGAATGTAGAAGTGGACCAGAAAAAAAGCCAATAGCTCATTTTGTGTTGTTTGTCCAACCACTTGTGTTTGGCATTTGCACCCACGGGATGCTCCAGATCTTTAGTGCTGTGTTGATCAGGGGTTCCCAATCAGGGGTTCCCAATCCTGCATTTTCACTCTGCTGCTCATTTGTTCCCAGCCTGACCCCTTCAAGCTGCCCTGTGCTGGATGACAAGGAGCTGCAGGAAGCACACCCCTGGTTTGAGTTCCTGGTGCAGTGCCGAGGCGTTGCCAGCAACCCCCGAGGTGGGAACCTCCCTCCAGATGTTCCTGCCCTAGCCCAGGGCTTGGCACAGCTGGATTTAACCTCTGCTCTGCTGCAAACCCTCTGGCCATGGCCAGCCCCTGCCCATCACCCCCTTATCTCTGAAATCTGGATTGTGATTCTGGATTGTGTACAGCTGGAGCTGCACTGAAATATCTGGAGACTGCACAGAAATGACAATTTGTGTGTAATCATCATTACCTCCAGTGCAATTACATTCCCAACAGGTTGGGCAGGAGGAGAATTCACAAGAAAACACACATCCCATTAAAATTAAACCTCCTCTAGTCCCTGTGGTGCATTTTGGTTTCTCTGCCCTTGGATTATGTGTTTGCTTTATTGCTTTGTAGAACTTGTGCCCCTAACTCACTGCACTTCATAAACATTTCATCCTCTGCAGAGTCACACATTAACAAAAGCCAAAAATAATCCCAAGGGAAGCTTTTTTTAGAAGGTGTGGTCAGTGTAGGATAAAGAATTGAACCACTCTAGTGCTGAAGTGTGGGGCTCAGCCCCAGTGGATCTGTGTAGGCAGAGCTGTAATTTGGACAGGGAAAACTTGGTAAAACTTTAGCTCATCTGTGTATAGGCAAAGTGAGGAAAACCTCAACAAAACAGCTAAAGGTAGAAAATTCAGCATTTGTCACAGCCAGAGAACAGCTGTAGTGTGTGATGGATGATTTGATACTGGTTTTGCATGGGATTCAAGGTCACTTCTGTTTCCTTTGCAGATCCCAAGATGATTTTCCAGGCCAGCCTGGCCAATGCTCAGATGCTGATCCCCAGCAGCCAGGGGGGTGTGAGCAGCATCCTGCTGGAGGGCAGGACCCTGCTGGCCCTGGCCACCACAGTCTATGGGCCTGGGGGCATTGACCAGGTACTGACAGGGCTCCTGACCCCCCCTGATCCCCCCCTGACCCCCACCCTGCTGCCCTGTCCTGCCCTCTGGCTCTGACAGATGTCCCCTGAGCCAGAGGGGATGCCCAGGGTGTCTGATCCACTGCAGCCACCTGCAGCACCAGGTGCTGGGGAAGATGGGTGTGCTGCAAATTAAAAGCATTTCACAGGAGAAAAGGTGATGCTTGCTGTGTTGTCACTGCATGCCAGATTCCCCTGATGTAGATTGGCACAGCCCAGAGTTGTTTGTTGTTGCTGAATTCAGTTTCCTCCTGTTTAACTTTGCCTGTTTGCAATGCAGGTCCTTCAGAACGAAGACACAGAAAAACCTCTCAAGAAAGTTGATCCCCAGCTCTTGAAGATGGCCTTGAGCCCTTACCCCAAGCTCAAGGCTGCTCTGTTTCCCTCCTGCACTGCTCATGGGATTTTGCCTCCTGACATCTCTCTGTACCACCTTCTGCAGGTACACCAGGGCTTTTAGCAGGACAGGAGGGGAGGGGAGTTTGTTTGCAGCTAAAACCTGGGGTGGGGCCAGGGCTTGTTCCTGGGGGGTCCTCAGTGAGGAGCTGAAGTTCCCAGCCTCACCCTGAGCTCCTTTGCAGGGTCTCTGTACCCTGGGAGTGAGCAGTGCTGCAGTGGGACAGAGGGATGTTCCTGCAGTGTGCAGTGGGCAAGGGGTTTCATAGTGCAGAAATTGGAATTTAAATTTTAAAATGTTGGTAATGGTAAGAGAATTAGAAATTGAGAGTTACAGGACAGTGGCTTGAAATTCTTCAGCTCCTCAAAATATTTTGTTTCTGATCTTTCAGTCATTAATGCCCTTTGATCCCACGAAATTGTTTGGCTGGCAGTCAACAAACACTCTTGCTGTGTCAGGTATGTCCCTGCCAAGGTTTACCTGCTTCCCTAGCCTGAGCACCTAAAATAAAATACATTCCAGGGGAATTATTTGGCAGATAAATTTACTCAAAAGGCTGTTTCTTTCACAAGAAAAAAAATGTAATTCACAAAAATTGGGTTTTGAACTGGAATTGTAGATTTTTGCAGTAAGCTTTTCACAGGCAGAACTTTTTCTAAATATAAACTAGAAAAACAAAGTTTTCTTTGAAAAGCAAGCTGGGGGGATGCAGCTCTGCTTTTCCAGTGAGCAATGGGACTCAGTGACGTTTTGGATATGCCAAGGTCTGATTTGGAACCACAGCAGTTTGGTTCTGCCCTCGTGTGCTGCAGCTGAAGGGGAATTGCTGGTGTGAACTGTGTCCCACTGACTGTGCTGCTCTCTGTTCCCAGATGGCTGCAGTGAGCTGCCCCACTGACTGTGCTGCTCTCTGTTCCCAGATGGCTGCAGTGAGCTGCCCCCACTGACTGTGCTGCTCTCTGTTCCCAGATGGCTGCAGTGAGCTGCCCCACTTCTCCAGCCCCGAGCTGGTGAGCAGGCACGCCGTGCTGGAGAGCCTGGATTTCCTGTTCTACCTGCAGCACGCGCGCCCCGCCTTCGCCTTCGGCACCTTCCTGGGCCAGCAGCTGGCCAGGAGCAAGAGCCCCAGGCAACTGTGAGTGTCAGCAGGGCCAGGAGCAAGAGCCCCAGGCAGCTGTGAGTGTCAGCAGGGTCAGAAACAAGAGCCCCAGGCAGCTGTGAGTGTGAGCAGGGCCAGGAGCAAGAGCCCCAGGCAGCTGTGAGTGTGAGCAGAGCTAGGAACACGAGCTCCAGGCAGCTGTGAGTGTGAGCAGGGCCAGGAACAAGAGCCCCAGGCAGCTGTGAGTGTGAGCAGAGCTAGGAACACGAGCTCCAGGCAGCTGTGAGTGTGAGCAGGGCCAGGAACAGGAGCCCCAGGCAGCTGTGAGTGTGAGCAGGGCCAGGAGCAAGAGCCCCAGGCAGCTGTGAGTGTGAGCAGGGCCAGGAACAGGAGCCCCAGGCAGCTGTGAGTGTGAGCAGGGCCAGGAGCAAGAGCCCCAGGCAGCTGTGAGTGTGAGCAGGGCCAGGAGCTGGCCAGGAGCAAGAGCCCCAGGCAGCTGTGAGTGTGAGCAGGGCCAGGAGCTGGCCAGGAACAGGAGCCCCAGGCAGCTGTGAGTGTGAGCAGGGTCAGGAACACGAGCCCCAGGCAGCTGTGAGTGTGAGCAGGGCCAGGAACACGAGCCCCAGGCAGCTGTGAGTGTGAGCAGAGCTAGGAACACGAGCCCCAGGCAGCTGTGAGTGTGAGCAGGGCCAGGAACACGAGCCCCAGGCAGCTGTGAGTGTGAGCAGAGCTAGGAACACGAGCCCCAGGTAGGTGTGAGTGTGAGCAGGGCCAGGAACACGAGCCCCAGGCAGCTGTGAGTGTGAGCAGGGTCAGGAACAGGAGCCCCAGGCAGCTGTGAGTGTGAGCAGGGCCAGCTTGACTTGGATTGAATTCAAGCCTTTAGGGAAATTAAAATATATTAAGCCACACAGGCGTCAGGTAGAAGTGTAAGCTTTGGTTTTAATTATTAAGTCACATAGATATAAAGCAGAAGTATTAGTTTTAAGTGAGTAAAAATATGCTTTAAGTGCATTAAGAGAGTAAAAAGCCCTAGAATCCAGTATAAGGTTCAGGCCTGGTTGAAAGTTCAGAAACTTAGCCCCAGACATAACTGAGGAATTGCCTCAGTAAAATCTGCACAAGGGAAGTGAGGAAAATATTCCAGTCAGGTCAAATGTGGGTGGGCTCTTCTTTTAGGAGCCTGAGCCCCTAGATGGCTTTGTAGGAAAATGATGTCCCTTTTCTTGGACATTTCCTGGTGGTGACACTTCTTTGGTTTAATTAGCAAGGCAAGAAATGCACTGGAGGTTGATGGAATGAAATGTTTTGGTTGAAGCTTCAAAATCAGGTGTTCAGAAGGGTACAGTGTCACATCTTACTTGAATACATGAAATTCTCTGTTTAGTGTGGGAATTAGGAGAAATCACTTTGTTTCTGGAGTGTCTGGTTTGTGTATTAGTTACTGTTTGTTTCTCTCCATTGTTTCCACACAGATTGGTTTCTCTTGTGTAAACTGGGGCAGAAGTTGTGTAGAACTGGGGCAGAAAGGGAAACATGAATGTGGAGTGAAGTCATGGTTTAACAGACAGGGACACAGGATTATTTCAGTGGAGAAACCTTTGGGAACATTTTTCTCTTAGCTCCATCTGCAGGTCAGGCTGAGGTTCCTGGTGCTGCAGTGGATTGAGAGCTCTGCAAAGGCTCTCTCTGCTCCAGCTGCTGAGGGGGTGTTCTGTTCATCAGAATACCAATCCCACTAAAATTCCAATTTAGTTTTTGATAAATGTGTTAAATTGCAAACTCTACTCATCACGTGTGAGCCTTCATTCTCACACCCACATTTTTTGTAAATATGAAACTTTGGGCTCATAATCACCTTTGGGGCTGAGGGCTCTGAGGGCTCAGTGAGCTCAGAGTGTGCCTGGGGATCACTGCTGCTGGGCTTGGCTGAGCTCAGCCTGTGTTGCTGTTTCAGGATCCAGGTTAAGCTCAGCCTGTGTTGCTGTTTCAGGATCCAGGCTGAGCTCTCTCTGTGTGTTGGTGTTTCAGGATCCAGGCTGAGCTCTCTCTGTGTGTTGGTGTTTCAGGATCCAGGCTGAGCTCTCCCTGTGTGTGTTGGTGTTTCAGGATCCAGGCTGAGCTCTCCCTGTGCATTGCTGTTACAGGATCCAGGCTGAGCTCAGCCTGTGCATTGCTGTTGCAGGATCCATACTGATCTCTCCCTGTGCATTGCTGTTGCAGGATCCAGACTCAGCTCTCTCTGTTGCAGGGTGCAGCAGGCAGCTCAGCAGGCCCAGGCTCTGGCTCTGTCCTCCCTGGCTGTCCCCTCGGTGGCTGCAGCCTGTGTTTGCTTCCTGGAGCTGCTGGGGCTGGACAGCCTCCGCCTGCGCGTGGCCCTGGCAGCTGCCAGGAGGATTTCCAGCCACAGCACGAGGAGTGAGGCCTCTCTGCACAGGGACTCCCTGGGTAAGCTGTCCTGGTCTGCTCTGGGCATTCCTTGGGAAGAGGAGCAGGGAGGGATGCCAAGGGGCTGCCTGGTGGCTCAGCAGGGCAGTAAAAGCATTTGAGAACTTGGTTGTTCTCTTGTTCCTGCTTTTTTCCTGGTTTTGAAGCTGCATTCTGATCCTGTCCTGTCAAACAAGGCAGGAGCTGACCCAGGCTCTATCAGGATCTCACAGACACTGTCCACAGCTGCCCAGGACTGATATCAGTGAGCTTCAGTTGTAGTAACATTACAGAGAGTTAAACAAAGCCACTGCCAAGTCTCCTTTCTCTTTCCTATTTGAAAACTGTCTTACAGTTCCTGTCTTACACCTGCAGGGAGATCAGAGCTGTGGGGAGATTAAATTTATCCTGGAAATAACTTCAGAAAGTTGAATTTCTAACTCTAGGGCCACAGGTGTCTGCTTTCCCAACTAGGGAGCTTCTGGTACTCTTGGAAATGCTGCCCTGGCCCTGATCCCAATGGCAGCTCAGGATTCTGTTCTTTCAAACAGTTGAGAAGTTCACAAAGTTGGCTGAGGGTGAGAAAGCAGCAGCAGCAGCAGTTCTGACCTCCTTGGAAGAGGCTTTCTGGGATGCCATTGAGCAGCAAGGAATAAAGAGGTGAGAGCAGCCTGCTTGGAGGGGATGGAGGGGAATGGAGGCTGGGCACCGACTTTGGTGATCTGTGTCAGTACCAGCACACAGGGCAGGGTGGGCAGGGCTGCTGGCTCACAGGGTCACTGCTGTGAGCATCTGCTGCAAATCCTGCATTCCCTGCATCTGAGGCTCTCTCCCTGCCATGCAGGACCTGCAGTGGCTCCAGGAGGCAGTGGGCCTTGGTGATGCAGTTCTGCCAGCTGCATGGCCTGGAGCTGAGCACCTCCTTCCTCAGGGAATGTGCCAGATCCAACGAGTGGCTGCAGTTCCTCCTCCAGGCCCAGCTCTACGGCCACCAGCCAGCCCAGGTGAGCTCTGTGCCCTGACCTGGCTCTGGAGCCAGGGGAGATCCCAGTGTGGAGGCAGCAGGAGCCTCAGCAGCTCCTGGCTTTTGGTTCTCTCAGGGTATTGATACCCTTGGGCTGTGGTAGCCCTTCCCTTGCAGCCACACTTGTAAATTTAATTTAAACTCAAGTAGTTACTGCTTTTTTTAATGGAAGAGTTACCAGGTATTCAGTGTGAGTTGTAATAAAGCCACTCATCTTTCCTTTTAAAACTCAATTTAGTATTTTGGTAAAGATACTTAAACTTTTGAGAATCCAAATTTTCCGCCTTGGGTTTGGAACATGATTTAAAAATTAATAAAATACTCCAATAAAAGCAATTGGGAGAAGTCATGTGAGGAAATTAACTGGGTAATTCCAGATAAGATGATGCTTAGCAGGCCTGGGATTTTAACTTGGATCTCTTTGTTGTTTTGGAGAATCTGTAACTCCACAAAAGCACCCAGGCAGAGCCTTTTCATGCTCTGCTGCTGCACTGCAAGAGAGAACAGAGCTGAGCCTGTCTAGGAGACATTTGAGCTCCAACCTTTCATTAGAATAATTCACACCTCCAGAGCCCTTTGTCCCCTCTAGATCTCCAAAGCTGTTCTAAGAACTGAATTTGAGGAATGTTTTGTGTTCAGTGCTTCCATCCTCTCAGCTTGACAAGGTTTTGTTGCTGTTTTCCCAACAGGTCCTTCCCCTCCTGCAGGATTTCCCTGCTGTGGTCCAGGATCACCTGGGGCTGGCCCTGGGCAGGCTGCTGAGTGCTGAGCCTGGTGCTGCTGGCAGGGGCTGTGCAGGGAGCCTGTTCCAGGTGCTGCTGCAGTGCCAGGAGAGCCCCAGCCCCTGCTGGGACCTGCTGAACGAGGGGCTCCGTGCTCAGGCCCCCATCCTCAGCGTGCTGGCAGCCTGCTGCCCTGTGAGTCTGCACTTGGAACAGCAACTGGCACAGCTCCAGAGCCTGGCACAGCTCCAGAGCCTGGGGCTGCTCACTCTGCTCTGGGCTCACTGTGCTGGCCGTGCCCCTCTCACCAAACCCTCCCCTGTGGTGTTTGCAGGGTGCAAACCTCATCTCCTGCCTCTGTGTTTGGATCCTCACATCTGTGGACGAGGCCACCAGGGCTGAGGTGACCTCCCACAGCCCGAGCTGGCCACAGAGCCCCCAGTGGGACCTGCAGGACCTTGCTGTCATCTGGAAAGTCTTCTTGAGGAAGCAAAAGAGTAAAACACTTCTCCGTGGCTTCCAGCTCTTTTTAAAGGTGAGAGAATTGGTTTCAGGGGTGTGTTTGATGTCTCACACCTTCCTGGCCTGTAAATCCCTCTGTGTCTTGCTTTGTGCCAAGGATAAATAATCTGGCTGTCCACTGAAATTCCCAGTCAAGCTGGAAGTTCTTCCAATTACCACAGATCTGTAGATCCTACATCGACCTCACATGCGATTTTAATAAATTAAAAATTCATTGTTCTGCTGCTGAGGAAGACAGGTTCTGCATTTATTGAATGAAAAATTAGATGATTTTTCAAAGTATTATTTATTTATTGAGGTACTTTTGGGAATTTGTTATAATCTGGTTTTGTGTCTTAAAGGATTCCCCTTTGCTGCACATCCTGGAGATGTATGAACTGTGCATGAACTGGAAAAAGTACGACCAAGCGAAAACCAAGCTGGACAAATTTCAGGAAAGCCTCACCCAAGTAAGGAAATGAATTTTCTCTGGATGTCATTGCTGGGATTTAGCAGTTCAGAGGAGCAGAGTGGTGTCACCCAGTGAAACATTGTCCCTCAATGCAGTGTTTTAACACTTTAATCCTTTCCTTCCCATGCCAGTTTTGTGGCACTGATGCTCCCTGTCAGGAGTGGTTTTACACTCCCTGTCAGGAGTGGTTTTCAGGCTCAGGCAGCTCAGTTCCCTTCCCTTCAGGAGCAGATCCAGCAGTGACAGAGACTGTTTGTCTCCCATTAATCCTGTCTGGCCACTGCTGATCCATCCCCTCTCCTGTCCCTTGGCCACCAGCAGGACCTGGTGTCACCCTGCTGTGGCACATTCGGCTCCAGCACACCTGGGGGTGGCAGCTCCTGGCTCCTTGGGGAAGGACACAGCTGGTGCCCCTTCCATTCCTGCTGCCAGCCCAGGGCCCAGCTGCCCTGCAGGAGAAGGGACACTGACCTGAGCCCTTGTCCCACAGCTGGCAGCTGCAGGAGCAGCCCCCGAGGTGCCGCTGCCCTGGGTGGAGTCGCAGGCGCTGTTCGTCCTGCAGCTGATGCTGCAGCAGTGCCACACTCAGTACGAGCTGGGCAAGCTCCTGCAGCTCCTGGCTGCAGCACAGAACCTCCTGCTGGATGGTGAGGACACAGGAACCCCACCCCTGTGGCAGGGCTGGCTCCTGAGGGAGGCTCAGCCTTGCCTGGGGTCAGGGCCAGCTCTCCTGAGCTCTCTGTTCTCTCTGTCCCAGGTCCCTACGTGAGGAGGCTCTGTGCCCTCAGCGAGGCCCTGAGGGACTCCTCCATCCCCATCAGCCCCTCCATCCTGAGCCCCTGCAGCCTGCAGGCGTTCCAGGGCGAGTGCAGCTCCATCCTGCAGCAGCTGCAGGAGCAGGGGCTGTTCAGCCTGGCTCGGGAGGTGGCAGCCCTGGCTGAGCTGCCCGTGGACAGCGTTGTCACACACGAGGTACAGTGCACTTAGGGACAGTCACCTCTTCCTGCTCAGAATTGGGGATGTGACTTCTCAGCCTTCCTGAAACATTGATTTTTGTTGGGTAATGTTTTATTTTAAATGTAAGTGCAGCAAACATTCTGGCTGTAAGTGCTGAGCTGCAGGGTACAGGACCACTGTCCTTATTCTCTTAGTGTTTTTATTTGTATGCCATCAGTTTTATCTGGGGGGAAACACAGGTGAGCTTGTCCATCAGGGGGTGGAACAAGATGATTTTTCAGGTCCCTTCCAACCCAAACCAATTCTGTGACTTGTTGCATATTGTGGCATTTACCCAAGTGCAGTGTTTCAGTGCTGGCCATCCTGTGTGTGTCAGAATTTTCTTTCTTGGAAAGATAATTGTGATAAACCTCTGTGGATTTTACAGGTTCTGAGAGACCTCCATCATTTAAGAGACACTGGACAGTGGCATCAAACCCAGACAAGAGCTGAGTTCTGGAAAAAGTGCAACGACACCTTCACCAAACATTGCATCTGCAGCCGAGCCGCGGCCGCGTTCTTCTTCCACCAGGCCAAGCACGTGTGGGAGGCCCCGGGGCAGGAGAAGACAACCAGCAGCATGGAGAGGCAGCTGCTGCTCACCCTGGCTGGGCACTGGCTGGCCCAGGAGCCCGGGGTGGCCGTGCAGGAGCTGGAGGAGGTGGAGAAGCAGATCTGGCTGTGCCGCATCGCCCGGCAGGTGCTGGCGGCCGAGGGCTCGGGGCAGAGCCCGTGTCCCAGCCCTGCCAACCTGGGGACAGAGCTGTCCTTTGCCAGCCTGGCTCAGCAGTTCTCCTTTGCCAAGCTGCCAGCCCTGAACACGGCCAGGCTCTGCAGGCTGGAGGCTCTGGCTCAGGGGGAGCCCCAGACGGCGCTGGGGGCCGCAGAGCGGGCAGCGCTGGCCGCGCTCGTGGGGACCCTGCTGGACGAGGGCAGCGTGCACGAGGCCACCCGGGCCTGCCACTACTTCCAGCTGTGGCACAGGGACGTGTCCCTGGTGCTGCACTGCAGGGCCCTGGCCTCGGGGGAGGCCGGGCTGGAGCAGCTGCAGCCCGAGGTGCAGGCTGTGCTGGGCAGAGCGGGGCCGGCCGAGGGCAGCGCCAGCGGTGAGTGACCGAGTCCTGCCAGGGGCTGCAGGGCCTTCTTCTGTCCTGCCAGGGACTGCACTGCCTTCTTCTGTCCTGTCAGGGACTGCACTGCCTTCCTGTGTCCTGCCAGGGACTGCACTGCCTTCCTGTGTCCTGCCAGGGACTGCAGGGCCTTCCTGTGTCCTGTCAGGGACTGCAGGGCCTTCCTGTGTCCTGTCAGGGACTGCAGGGCCTTCCTGTGTCCTGTCAGGGACTGCAGTGCCTTCCTGTGTCCTGTCAGGGACTGCAGGGCCTTCCTGTGTCCTGTCAGGGACTGCAGTGCCTTCCTGTGTCCTGCCAGGGACTGCAGGGCCTTCTTCTGTCCTGCCAGGGACTGCAGGGCTTTCCTGTGTCCTGTCAGGGACTGCAGGGCTTTCCTGTCCTGTCAGGGACTGCAGGGCTTTCCTGTGTCCTGTCACCTGCACTGCCTTCCTCTGTCCTGCCAGGGACTGCAGGGCTTTCCTGTGTCCTGCCAGGGACTGCAGGGCCTTCCTCTGTCCTGTCACCTGCACTGCCTTCTTCTGTCCTGCCAGGGGCTGCAGGGCCTTCTTCTGTCCTGCCAGGGACTGCAGGGCTTTCCTGTGTCCTGTCAGGGACTGCAGGGCCTTCCTCTGTCCTGCCAGGGACTGCAGTGCCTTCCTGTCCTGCCACCTCTCCTGCCTTCTGTCCTGTCACCTGCACTGCCTTCCTGTCCTGTCACCTCCCTTGCCTCCCTCTGTCCTGTCCTCTCCCAAAACCTCTGCAGAAATCCCCTCTCTCTCTGTCCCTGCTGCAGGAGTGCTCTCCTGGGGGCTTTGGAGCTTTGCTGCCCTGTGAGCTGCAGGCTGGGAGCTCTGGGTGCAAACATCCTCACCCTTCCCTTTGCTTTAGCTCTCAGTGCTGGCCCAGTAAAGCAGCTCTGGGCTTTATCCCTGTTCCTCCCTTTACAAAACACACTCTACTAATTTGGTTTTTTAGCCAAAGCAAGGAAATGCTTTAATTAATACATTTAATACATTGTGCATTATGAAGGGTTTAGTGTTCCTTGTTTAATAGCAAGGCTGAGAATGTTTATGTGTAAAGTTCTCTGCATGTCTGTGAGGTCTGAGTTTCAGCTGGAACATCCCTTTCTAATACTGATGTGTAAAGCTGAATAGACACACAAGGGCATTAATGAATCCTAACTCAATCTTACACTTAGGAATTTTATATCTGAGATATTATTGGGGGTATTTGTGTTCTGTTACATTGCTTGTACCCTGAAACAAACCATAGGGATCAAGAGCTCAGTTTTCAGAGACTGAGGTGTTAAAATCTGCTGTGGATTTTGGGAGCCTTGCCCTGGGGTTTGTGTGCCTGTATGAGACAGGAATTGATGGTTTTGTTGGCAGCAGGCAGCCTGGAGGACTG
Organism: Catharus ustulatus; assembly: GCF_009819885.2. Lineage (NCBI taxonomy): Eukaryota > Metazoa > Chordata > Aves > Passeriformes > Turdidae > Catharus > Catharus ustulatus. Next base: position 21,108,660 of record NC_046232.1, read on the forward strand.
GACCCCCCTGGGCTGTGGGGATGACGCCGTGGTGGCAGCACTGAAGGCTCTGGCAGAGGAATGTGTCCATGGCAGGGGCTACTGCAGGCAGGTGCTGTGCCTGTACGAGCTGGCCCAGGTGAGCCAGGGCAGGGCTGGGGCTGGGCTGCTGGGGCTGGGCTGCTGGGGCTGGGCTGGGCTGCTGGGGCTGGGCTGCTGGGACTGAGCTGCTGGGGCTGGGCTGCTGGGACTGAGCTGCTGGGAATGGGCTGGGCTGCTGGGGCTGGGCTGCTGGGAATGGGCTGCTGGGAATGGGCTGCTGGGAATGGGCTGGGCTGCTGGGACTGGGCTGCTGGGGCTGGGATTTTGGGTATACTCTGAGTGGGATTTTGGGTGCTCCTGCAGGAATGAGCTGTTCCTTTGGGGAGGTGGCAGGGGTCAGGGATACTGTGACTGGGATTTTGGGTGCTGTGACTGGGATTTTGGGTGATTTTCGTGATTTTGGGTGTTGTGCAGGAGCTGGGCTGCTCTTTTGAGGAGGTATAAGGGTGCTGTGACTGGGAATTTGGGTACTCTGGCTGGGATTTTGGGTCCTGTGACTGGGATTTTGGGTGTTCTGCAGGAGCTGGGCTGCTCCTTTGGGAGATGTCAGGGATGCTGTGACTGGGATTTTGGGTGCTCCAACTGTGATTTTGGGTGCTGTGACTGGGATTTTGGGTGATTTTGGATGTTCTGCAGGAGCTGGGCTGCTCCTTTGGGGAGGTGTCGGGGGTCAGGGATGTTGTGACTGGGATTTTGAGTGATTTGGGGTGATTTTGGGTGTTGTGCAGGAGCTGGGCTGCTCCTTTGGGGACATGTCAGGGATGCTGTGACTGGGAATTTGGATACTCTGGGATTTTGGGTGCTGTGACTGGGATTTTGGGTGATTTTGGCTGTTCTGCAGGAGCTGGGCTGCTCCTTTGGGGACATGTCAGGGATGCTGTGACTGGGAATTTGGATACTCTGGGATTTTGGGTGCTGTGACTGTGATTTTGGGTGCTGTGACTGGGATTTTGGGTGTTGTGCAGGAGCTGGGCTGCTCCTTTGGGGAGGTGTCAGCTCGGGACCCCCAGGAGGTGCTGGGGGCCATCCTGGCGCGCCGGGGGCCGGAGCGTGGCCGCAGAGCCCAGGCCTTCATCAGCTGCCAGGGACTGTCCCCTGCCACTGTGGCACCCCTGCTGGCCCAGCAGATCACCCAGGAGCTGCTGGCCTCAGCCCAGGGCAAAGGTTTGTGTGGGCTTGGTGTCTGTGTGGGGAAAAGGTGGGGACACACCTGGGCTGGGGTTGGGCTCTGAGGGGGGAATTGTGTCCCCAAACCCTGCACTCCCAGCTGGGGTTGGGCTCTGAGGGGGGATTTGTGTCCCCAAACCCTGCACTCCCAGCTGGGGTTGGGCTCTGAGCTCTCTCTGTGTCCCCAAACCCTGCACTCCCAGCTGGGGCTGGGCTCTGGGCTCTCTCTGTGTCCCCAAACCCTGCACTCCCAGCTGGGGTTGGGCTCTGGGGGTGGATTTGTGTCCCCAAACCCTGCACTGCCCGCTGGGGCTGGGCTCTGGCTGGGATTTGTGTCCCCAAACCCTGCACTCCCAGCTGGGGTTGGGCTCTGGGGGGAATTTGTGTCCCCAAACCCTGCACTCCCAGCTGGGGTTGGGCTCTGGCTGGGATTTGCGTCCCCAAACCCTGCACTCCCAGCTGGGGTTGGGCTCTGGGCTCTCTCTGTGTCCCCAAACCCTGCACTCCCAGCTGGGGTTGGGCTCTGGGGGGGGATTTGTGTCCCCAAACCCTGCACTCCCAGCTGGGGTTGGGCTCTGACTGGGATTTGTGTCCCCAAACCCTGCACTCCCAGCTGGGGTTGGGCTCTGAGGAGGGATTTGTGTCCCCAAACCCTGCACTCCCAGCTGGGGTTGGGCTCTGGGCTCTCTCTGTGTCCCCAAACCCTGCACTCCCAGCTGGGGTTGGACTCTGAGGGGGAATTTGTGTCCCCAAACCCTGCACTCCCAGCTGGGGTTGGGCTCTGGGGGGGAATTTGTGTCCCCAAACCCTGCACTCCCAGCTGGGGTTGGGCTCTGGGCTCTCTCTGTGTCCCCAAACCCTGCACTCCCAGCTGGGGTTGGACTCTGAGGGGGAATTTGTGTCCCCAAACCCTGCACTCCCAGCTGGGGTTGGGCTCTGGGCTCTCTCTGTGTCCCCAAACACAGAGTTAGTTACTCCTGTGCCCAGTGTGGTGTTGCAGTAGTTAAGGTTGTATTTTTATGGACATAAATTTAATATTGTTTTTTAAAAAGGGATTTTTAAAACTGTGGTCTTTGCTGCCCCACATCATCTGATTTAGGAATATCATGTGCATTTCCCTGGGTAAAGCAGGACAAAAGGTTTTCCCCTTTCTTTTTCCTTTGGGAAGTGAGGGGCAGCTGTGTGGTTGTCCAGTAGGATTTTGTTGGGGTGAACTGGCAGAAAAGTATTTTCTGATTATTAAGTTTAATCAGTGACACTCAGAGTGTCTTTAGGAGTGTCATCCCAAGGCCTCAGCCAGTCTGGGTGGTGTCAGATTGGTTTGTTAATTAGTGATAATGAACAGCACAGGTGGCAGTGCTGACATGACTCTCTCTGGCCACAGGGCAGAAGCAGCTTTGGAACCCTGCAGTGGAGAGCCAGGCCCTGCTGCAGCTTGCCAAGCTGTGCCAGGACCACACCTTGGTTGGGATGAAGCTGCTGGATAAAATCTCCTCTGTGCCCCGTGGGGAGCTGTCCTGCAGTGAGTAAATCCTGGAGTAACCTGTGAGGAGCTGACCTGGCTCCAGCTCTGCTGCTCATCTCAGATTTCAGTTCAGTGGGTAGGGCTGAGGCTGTGCACAGCAGATAAAGGTGCTGCTTAAGGGTTTGTTTTCCAAACAAAATTCAGAGTTTTGTGCTAAGCAAGAGCTGGGAAATGCAGTCAGGGAGTGACCTGAGCTGCCATGGTGGGGACAGTGTGACTTTGTTTGTACTGATCACACTTAGAAACTGAATTTTTCAAACCCAAGTGCAAACTCGTGCCCTTCCTTTTCCTAAAGCAGAGCTGGCAGTGCAGGGATGATGTGTTACACATTTTGTGTCCTCACAGAGAATAATTTCTGTAACTGATGGATTTTTCTCTTTAGATTTTTCTCTTTAACTAAAAACCAAGCTGTGCTAAACCACGACAATTTGTCAGCTTTTGCTGGGGGAGGCTGGAAGTTCTGTGCTTTGTGTTCTGCCTTTTGGAGAGGGCAATAATTCACTTCCTCAGCCTTGAAGTGAAACACCAGAATTCTTCTGCTCCTCAGTCACAGAGCTGCTGATCCTGGCCCACAGCTGCTTCAGCCTGACGTGCCACATGGAGGGGATCACGCGGGTGCTGCAGGCGGCTCGGCTGCTCACCGAGGAGCACCTGGCTCCCAGGGAGGAGTACGGGCTGCTGGTGGGTGCTGGGGGGACTGGGGGGGACTGGGGTGAGTGCTGGGGATGTCTGGGGTGCTGCTGGTGGGTGCTGGGGGGAATGGGGGGGCTGTGGGGCTGGGGGTGAGTGCTGGGAGGGCTGGGGGGGACTGGGGTGAGTGCTGGGGGAGCTGGGGGGGACTGGGGGGGCTGTGGGGCTGGGGGTGAGTGCTGGGAATGCCTGGGGTGCTGCTGGGGGGGACTGGGGGGACTAGGGGTGAGTGCTGGGGGGACTGGGGGTGTCTGGGGAGCTGGGGGTGAGTGCTGGGAATGTCTGGGGTGCTGCTGGTGGGTGCTGGGGGGGCTGGGGGTGAGTGCTGGTGGGTGCTGGGGGGATTGGGAGTGTCTGTGAGGGTGCTGGGGGGGATGAGGGGGCTGGGGGAGCTGGGGGTGAGTGCTGGGGGGCTGCTGGTGGTTGCTGGGGAGACTGGGGGTGTCTTTGGGAGTGCTGGGGGGATTGGGAGTGTCTGTGGGGGTGCTGGGGGGGATGAGGGAGCTGGGGGGGCTGGGGGTGAGTGCTGGGGGGCTGCTGGTGGGTGCTGGGGGGGCTGGGGGGGTGCTGGTGGGGGCTGAGGGGCTGGGGGTGAGTACTGGTGGGTGCTGGGGGGGATGAGGGGGCTGGGGGAGCTGGGGGTGAGTGCTGGGGGGACTGGGGCTGTCTGGGGGTGAGTGCTGGGGGTGTCTGGGGGCTGCTGGTGGGTGCTGGGGGGCTGGGAGTGTCGGGGTGAATGCTGGGGATGTCTAGGGGTGTCTGTGGGGCTGGGGGGCTGCTGGGGAGTACTGGGAGGCTGGGGGTGCCTGTGAGGCTGGGGTCTGCCCAGGGAGGCTGCTGCAGAGTGCTGGGGATCTGCCTAAGGGGCTGTCCCTGCCCAGGGGTGATTCCCATGCTGGGACAACGTGCTGCTCTGGGGCACTGGGCTGTTGGGCATCTCCAGCTGGTGCCCTGGAGGAGCTGCTGGAGCCTGGGATGTGCCCAGGGCTGTCAGTGCTGGAGCTTCCCTGCATTTCCCTGAGCTGAAGCTGAGCCCTTGCAGCTCTGAGGGGCTCTAAGCAGCACTCTGGGCTGCTCTGGGATCCCCCAGGGCAGTGCTGTGCCCTGCCTGTGTGCCCTGGCTGTGTGCCCTGGCTGTGTGCCCTGGCTGTGTGCCCTGCCTGTGTGCCCTGCCTGTGTGCCCTGGCTGCCTGCCCTGGCTGCCCTGGCAGGGGCTGTGCCCTCCTGCAGCTCTGAGGTGCCCTGGTGCCCCCAGGTGCGCCTGCTGACGGGCATTGGCAGGTACAATGACATGAGCTACATCTTTGAGCTGCTGCACCACAAACAGCACTTCGAGGTGCTCATGAGGAAGAAGCTGGACCCGGTACGTGAGGGGGTGGTGGCTGCTGCTCCCTCAGGCTGGGGCTGGCTGGGATTTCACCTCCTGGGTGCAGGGATTGAGAGTCAGCTTTCACTGAATAAATCAGTGCTGGGCCTTATTCTCATTTTAGTTGAACCATTTTTTCCTAATTAGTTCAGGGCTACGAGAGCAGCGTTGAAACTTAAACTTGGCATTGTCAGAGATTTCACATCCTGCTTTGCTTTTATTTGCAGTTTAAGTTTCATGGGGGGTTTTAAAAATCATAAATGTCCATAGCATTGTTTAAGTGAGTCATAAAGAAATGCCACATTTGGAGATTTGTGTGTAAAGAGATTTGGATTGGAATATGGATTTTCACACCTGGCTGAGCGTGGGGCTGAGGCTGCTCTTGGCTTTTGGGGTGTGATGGTCCCTTTGTGGGAGATGTGGCCTGTGGTGGGTGCAGGAGGTGTGATGGTCACTTTGTGGGAGATGTGGCCTGTGGTGGGTGCAGGAGGTGTGATGGTCCCTTTGTGGGAGATGTGGCCTGTGCTGGGTGCAGGAGGTGGCCCAGGAGGTGTGATGGTCCCTTTGTGGGAGATGTGGCCTGTGGTGGGAGCAGGAGGTGTGATGGTCACTTTGTGGGAGATGTGGCCTGTGCTGGGTGCAGGAGGGGCCAGAGGCTGCTCAGTGTCTCTGTGGCAGAGTGGGACGCTGAAGGCAGCCCTGCTGGACTACACCAAGCGCTGCCGGCCCGGGGACAGCGAGAAGCACAACATGATCGCCCTGTGCTTCAGCATGTGCAGAGAGATCGGCCAGAACCACGAGGCTGCTGCCTGCACACAGCTCAGGCTCATCGGGAGCCAGCCCTGGGGTCAGTGGGGACGGGAGGGGAGGGGGGGCTGCTCTGTGTGTCTGTGTGTGTGTCTGTGTGTGTGTCTGTGTGTGTGTCTGTGTGTGTGTCTGTGTGTGTGTCTGTGTGTGTGTGTCTGTGTGTGTGTGTCTGTGTGTGTGTGTCTGTGTGTGTGTGTCTGTGTGTGTGTGTCTGTGTGTGTGTGTCTGTGTGTGTCTCTGTGTGTGTGTCTGTGTGTGTGTCTGTGTGTGTGTCTGTGTGTGTGTCTGTGTGTCCTGGAGCTGCTCTGTGTCTGTGTGTGTGTGTGTGTGTGTCCTGGAGCTGCTCTGTGTGTCTCTGTGTGTGTGTCTGTGTGTGTGTGTCTGTGTGTGTGTGTCTGTGTGTGTGTCTGTGTGTGTGTCTGTGTGTGTGTCTCTGTGTGTGTGTCTGTGTGTGTGTCTGTGTGTGTGTTTGTGTGTCCTGGAGCTGCTCTGTGTGTCTGTGTGTGTGTCCGTGTGTCCTGGAGCTGCTCTGTGTCTCTGTGTCTGTGTGTGTGTCTGTGTGTCCTGGAGCTGCTCTGTGTCTGTGTGTGTGTCTGTGTGTCCTGGAGCTGCTCTGTGTGTCTGTGTGTGTGTCTGTGTGTCCTGGAGCTGCTCTGTGTGTCTGTGTGTGTGTTTGTGTGTGTGTCTGTGTGTCCTGGAGCTGCTCTGTGTGTCTGTGTGTGTGTTTGTGTGTGTGTCTGTGTGTCCTGGAGCTGCTCTGTGTGTCTGTGTGTGTGTTTGTGTGTGTGTCTGTGTGTCCTGGAGCTGCTCTGTGTGTCTGTGTGTGTGTCCGTGTGTCCTGGAGCTGCTCTGTGTCTGTGTGTGTGTCTGTGTGTGTGTCTGTGTGTGTGTCTGTGTGTCCTGGAGCTGCTCTGTGTCTGTGTGTGTGTCTGTGTGTGTGTCTGTGTGTGTGTGTCTGTGTGTCCTGGAGCTGCTCTGTGTGTGTGTGTGTCTGTGTGTGTGTCTGTGTGTCCTGGAGCTGCTCTGTGTGTCTGTGTGTCTGTGTGTCCTGGAGCTGCTCTGTGTCTGTGTGTGTGTTTGTGTGTCTGTATGTCCTGGAGCTGCTCTGTGTGTCTGTGTGTGTGTCTGTGTGTCCTGGAGCTGCTCTGTGTCTGTGTGTCCTGGAGCTGCTCTGTGTGTCTGTGTGTGTGAGCTCTGCAGCCAGGGCTGTGAGAACAGCAACACCAGGAGCTGTGCCAGGCGATTTCTGAATGGATCTGGCAATGGTCAGTGCTGGCATCTGCCACAAATGTGTGCTTGGGGTTTCTTTCCAGCCTCCAATCTCTCAGCCAGGCTCCAGCACAGCTTGGCTCCATTAACTGAGCAGGCAGTGTGTTTTTAATAGACACATTTTGGATCAGTTTGTTGGTGCTTTATGAGACAACACCAGGGACAGACTTGGCACTGGGAGGGAGTTTTGAACTTACTTTGTCACCTTTGTAAATAATTGGTTATTCCTTCTTTTTTCCTGTTTCAGAGGAGTCTCTTCAGGATGTTGCAAATTTAAAGAAGCTGCTGCTGAAAGCTCTGACTCTCTTCATTGATGCAGCAGAAAGTTACTCCAAGGTAAAGGGAGGTGGAATGGAATGGAATGACTTGTGGGCAGCAGTGGGAGCACACACAGAGCAGCCTGGGGAGGGTGTGCAGCCCTGGCCCAGTGCAGGAGGGATCTGTGTCTCTGCAGCCCAGCAGCACCAGTAGCACCAGCAAGAGCAGCAGCCTGGCTGTACCTGAATGTGCTGGGCTGGCCCTGCTCAGGTTTAACCCCTGGGGTTACAGATGGGTTCCTCACTGTCAGAGCAGGGACCAGGAGCTAAATTAGCAAGGCTGGAACAAATGAAGTGTTTGAACCCAAGTGTGATGGTGATGGAAGTGTTTGTGGGAGTAAAGCTTTGTTTAACACTCATGGAGTGCAGTGAATGTGCAGCTGCAGAGCTCTGAGTCACTGCAGAGCTCCAGGCTGCTCTCAGGGATGTTCCCAATTCCCTGGGAGCTGCCAGGCTGAGTGTCCCAGCTGTGCCAGGCTGTGTGTCCCAGCTGTGCCAGGCTGTGTGTCCCAGCTGTGCCAGGCTCTGTGTCCCAGCTGTGCCAGGCTCTGTCCCAGCTGCCAGGCTCTCTGTCCCAGCTGTGCCAGGCTCTGTGTCCCAGCTGCCAGGCTCTCTGTCTCAGCTCTCTGTCCCAGCTCCCAGGCTCTGTCCCAGCTGTGCCAGGCTCTGTGTCCCAGCTGTGCCAGGCTCTCTGTCCCAGGCTCTCTGTCCCAGCTCCCAGGCTCTCTGTCCCAGCTCCCAGGCTCTCTGTCCCAGCTCCCAGCTCTCTGTCCCAGCTGCCAGGCTCTGTGTCCGAGCTCCCAGGCTCTGTGTCCCAGCTCTGTGTCCCAGCTGCCAGGCTCTGTGTCCCAGCTCCCAGGCTCTGTCCCAGCTCCCAGGCTCTCTGTCCTAGCTCCCAGGCTCTCTGTCCCAGCTCCCAGGCTCTCTGTCCCAGCTCCCAGGCTCTCTGGCTCCCAGGCTCTGTGTTGCAGGACTCGTGTGTGCGGCAGGCTCTGCGCTGCCGCCGCCTGACCCGGCTGATCACGCTGCAGCTGCACTTTCTGGGCTCGGGGCAGAGCACCAGGATCATCAACCTGGGCAGGCAGGACCTGCCAGGGGCCATCCTGGCCTTGCCCAGGTTCTACCAGGTGAGCTGGGCTCCCTCAGGGCCCTGCAGTGTCTGAGGGCTCAGCTCTGGGTCCTGGGGCTGTTACTGGGCAGGGGTGGGGGGACAGCACACAGGGAATGGCTTCCCAGTGCCAGAGGGATGGGATCCTGGGCAGGAATTGTTACTGGGAGGGCCTGGCACAGGTGCCCAGAGCTGTGGCTGCCCCTGGATCCCTGGCAGTGCCCAAGACCAGGAAGCCTGGAGCAGCCTGGGATGGTGGGAGGGCTCAGGGGCTGAGGAAGGGTTCACAGTGCTTTGTTACCCTGTGTTTCACAGCTGTATTTGTTACCCTGTATTTCCCAGCTGTATTTGTTACCCTGTTTCAAACTGTATTTGTTTCTTTGTGTTTCACACTGTATTTGTTACCCTGTATTTCACACTGCATTTGTTTCCCTGTGTTTCACACTGTATTTGTTTCTCTGTGTTTCACACTGTATTTGTTACCCTGTATTTCACAGCTGTGTTTGTTACCCTGTTTCACACTGTATTTGTTTCCCTGTTTCACACTCTAGTTGTTACCCTGTTTTACACTGTATTTGTTACTCTGTTTTACACTGTATTTGTTATACTGTGTTTCACACTGTATTTGTTTCTCTGTATTTCACACTGTATTTGTTTCCCTGTATTTTACACTGTATTTATTTCCTGTGTTTCCCAGCTGCTCCCAAGCCCAGCAGCAAAGCAGGGTGGCTCGGGCAGGGTGGCTCAGGAGGAGCCCCAGCTGTGAGCTGTGTGTGTGCAGGGCTGTGTGTGTGCAGGGCTGTGTGTGTGCAGTTCTGTGTGTGCAGGGCTGTGTGCTCAGTCCCTGCTCTGTGTCCCTGCTCTGTGTCCCTGTGTTTCACAGGGCAGGGTGGCTCAGGCAGGAGCTGTGAGCTGTGTGTGCAGTTCTCTGTGTGTGCAGTTCCGTGTGTGCAGGGCTGTCTGCACTCACTCCCTGCCCTGTGTCCCTGCCCTGTGTCCCTGTTTCTCAGGGCAGGGTGGCTCAGGAGGAGCCCCAGCTGTGAGCTGTGTGTGCAGTTCTGTGTGTGCAGTTCTGTGCACTCACTCCCTGCTCTGTGTCCCTGCTCTGTGTCCCTGCTCTGTGTCCCTGCCCTGTGTCCCTGTGTTTCTCAGGGCAGGGTGGCTCAGGCAGGAGCTGTGAGCTGTGTGTGCAGTTCTGTGTCTGTGCAGTTCTGTCTGTGCAGTTCTGTGCACTCACTCCCTGCCCTGTGTCCCTGCCCTGTGTCCCTCTGTTTCACAGGGCAGGGTGGCTCAGGAGCAGCCCCAGCTGTAGCTGTCTGTGCAGGGCTGTGTGCTCACTCCCTGCCCTGTGTCCCTGCCCTGTGTCCCTGCCCTGTGTCCCTGTTTCTCAGGGCAGGGTGGCTCAGGAGCAGCCCCAGCTGTAGCTGTCTGTGCAGGGCTGTCTGCACTCACTCCCTGCCCTGTGTCCCTGCCCTGTGTCCCTCAGGCAGCCATCGTGGCCGAGGCCTATGAGTTCCAGCCGGACTGGGCCGAGGTGCTGTTCCAGCAGGTGATCACCAGGGGCGATTTCCTGTACCTGGAGGAGTTCCAGCAGCAGCAGCCCCTGCGGCCTGGCCTGTTCCAGGAGGTGGCCAACAAGTGAGTGAGGCTCTGGGGGCAGCTGCAGCTGCACAGAGGGCAGGAGGGAAGGGTTGAACTCTTCAAGCTGTTATGGGGTAAGGTCTGATACAAGGGAACTGAGATGGAATTCCAGAATGGTTTGGGTTGGAGAGCACCTTAAATCCCACCCAGAGCCACCCTGCCCTGGCAGGGACACCTCCCCCTGTCCCAATCCCTGTCCAGCCTGGCCTGGGGCACTGCCAGGGATCCAGGGGTGCTCTGGGCACCTCTGCCAGCCCTGCCCACCCTGCCAGGGAAGGATTTTTTGGTGGGTTTGGTTCCTGAGCACAGTGTGGAAGCTGCTCTGATCCAGCCTTGTCCTTGAGCTGCTCAGGGCTGGGCAGAGCAAATCTTTAAAATGAATCAGAGCAAATAAACATCCAGGACATTCAGATGCAGGTGTTGAGCACAACCTCTTGTTGAAAATGTCATTCTTGCATGCCCAGAGCAGGAGTCTCAGGGCCTGGGACATTGTGTGTCTCAAACATTGCAGGGTCAAACAGCAGCAGCCCTGTGCTGAGGCTGCCCTGAGGAACCTGAAGAGATTCCTCAGCCACTGTGAGGACATCTACACCTGCTACAGGCTGGCCTACGAGCACAAGTTCTATGATGTGGTGAACTCCCTGCTGAAGGACCCTCAGACTGGCTGCTGCCTCAACGACCTCCTAGCCAGCTGAATTCCAGCTGAATTCCAGCCTGCAATTCACTGCAGGGGCAGTGCTGATTAACACAGATTTTATCAATGACCTGCTCACTGCTCTGCTGCTCTGCAAAATTTACTCCAGAAAACTCAACAGGGTTGTAAGTATTTAAAATGCTGAGGCTGTGGTAACCTAAAATTGTGCTTTGTACTGTAAATCTTACTGTTTATAAAATTGTTTATAAACTACTTAATATAAATTACTTAATAATTTATAAATTAATATTGTTTATAAATTACTTGAGTCACCAGCAAACACTGACTGGGGTGAAGCAGAGATCCAGCAGCCCTTTAAATCACCCCAGGAATTGTATCCAGAGAGGCTGAGATAGGTGTGAGCATCCAGGCCAAGATTTCAGGTACCCATGGAATAGTGTGTTCTGTGAGACCAGTCTGATTTTTGTACAGCTTTAAACAGCACATTCCTAATTCTGTTGTCTTTGAGAAAAGAAAGAATCAAGTGCAAATGTATTTCTGCAGTTATTAAATATAAATTCCTTTGCCATGGGCACAGCCCAGCTCAGCTCTGTAACTCTCCCTCTTCAGGTGTTTTCCTGTCAGGCCCCAAAAGAACTGCTCCCTGGTGAAGTCCTCAATAGTGATTTTTATTAAATTAGTTGCTTTATAAAACATTGCAGATGTTGTAATTGTTAACATAACAATTTGCCCAACTGTAGGAACTGCTGCAGTTTGCTAAGCAAGTTTGGTTTTTAATGAAAGAAAACGGCCGAGTTGTGAGAGACCCACCACAACCCAGGAGAGCCCCAAGGAAGTTGTGTGGTTTGGTTTTTTCTTTTACACTTAACCCCTTAATTAACTGTTAAAGAACACCCAACCCAGACAGCTGCATTAGTAGAAATTTAAATGAATGGAACTAAACTTCATCCTCGGGACACACGTGGGTTTTGCCTTGCTCTGCCCCAGCAGGTGCTGCTCAGGTGTCAGGCTCTGGAGCAGTGGCTGTCCCAGGGGCAGTATCAACACTGAAGTTAGCAGTTCCCTTCCCAAAATACTGAAATCCTCAAGCTTTAACTCAAGACAAAGCGACTGGAGCTCTACGTGCACACCCTGCTGCAAACTGCTCGTGCTCAGCCTGGCCCTGGAGCAGGGACAGTTAAGGCCATGTCATGGAGCTGTGCTGGTTCTAATCCTTCACCTTGTTCCAATTCCTTCCCAATTGAGTGGCTGTTGCTAGAACAGCAGTGCCCACTATCAGAATTTTGGGTTTTTAACTGCAATTTCCAGACCTTTTCCCTTCTACCCCGCCCGGAGCTTCCGCCCGGCCCCGGCACCTCCAGCCCCCAGCACACAGATACTGCAATTCTGATTGTAGCATTTGGCAGAATTTAGAGGAAGAAAGGTTGTGCTACATGTTTAAGGGATTATGGGCAACAGAAAGACAACAGAAGGGAGATAAATGTCACATGAAGTCTTCAAAGTCTTGTACGTACTCGCCGTCGTAGCCGCCGTAGTCGGCCAGGTCGTCTTTCATGGTCGCCTTCAGCCCCCCTCCAGGCACAACTCCTTTTTTCTTCTTTTTGGCTTTATTCTGGGCCAGGAGGAGGAGCAGGATGGTTATTTGGACAGGCCCAGAGTTGTGTCAGTACCCAGCACTGAGCAGTCACAGCCCCTGCCATGTTTCCATGTTCTCTCCCCAGGAAAGCTGTGACAGCTCTGGGTGTCCCCAGCTCCCTGCAGCACAGCCCTGCCCCTCTCTGCCCTCCCTCCTGGTTCTCAACAAGTAACTAATGAATGCAGGCAGCCCCAAGCAGGAACAACCCCACTCTTACCTTCTCTTGTTTTTGTTTTTCACTGCATAATACTGTCAGAGTGTTTGTGATCTTTTTCAAATCATCCACTTCCACTGCATCAGGGAAAAAAAAAAAAAGGAAAAAAAGATTCCTTATCAATGATGTTCTTATAAGGCAGTTAAATAACATCCACAGCCTCTAAAACTAGAAATGAGCATTGGTGTAACTATGGGCAATTGCTTGATTTAAACCAGCAGAACACAGAGTGGGTGGTTCTGGTCCTTACAACCCCAGCAAGGATTCCAGCTGGTGCCTGGGAAGCCTGAGTGTGGTGGAAGGTAAAAGCTGCAAATAAAGTGACAACACCAGAGTCTCACTGAGACATCTGAGCAGTACAATCCAGTAAAATGTACCCAAAGGAGCTCTGGGTTAACAAGAAATGATGGTGTTTACCAGTGAGGGGTGCAGGCTGGGATCCCTGGCAGATGGCAGCTGCCAGCTGGGATGATGGATGGAGCCAGCTCTGCCTGGGATTGAGTTACCCCTCTCTGAAGGACAACTGGGACAGGCCAGGGAACCAGCCCAGCCCCTGCTCCAGCCCCCAGGGTGCTGGGAAAAGGAGCTGGGATTACTTCACCTCTGTACAGTTACACAGAATTCCAGAACAGTCAATCTGCACTTCCAGAATTACATGAACTCCCTTTTGTGATCATTTCCCTCCAAATGAGGTGCTCAAATTATCTGCCTCAGAGAATTTACTCTTAATATTATTAATTTAGAAATGGCTTCAAGAAAAACATGCAGAGTTTAGATCAGCATAAAGTCACATTTTAGATGAGTGTCTCCAACCAAGGTGCAGAAAGACCAACTCTGGCAGAGGAGAGGATCCTTGGTGGGGTTTGTGGGAATGGAATCGGGGCAGTGCCTCACTTGTACAAAGGAACAGAGCCAGCCCCTCTGAGCACTGCCACAGCAGGTTCTCCCCTCGAGCTGAGCAGAGCAGAGCTCAGCAGAGCTCAGCAGAGCTGAACAGAGCAGAGCAGAGCAGAGCTGGGCAGAGCAGAGCAGAGCTGAACAGAGCAGAGCTGAGCAGAGCAGAACTCAGCAGAACTGAGCAGAGCAGAGCAGAACTCAGCAGAGCTGAGCAGAGCAGAGCAGAGCAGAGCTGGCTGCTGCACTCACAGGAGATGCAGACGTCCCGCAGCAGCGCTTCCAAAAAGCCGGCGTAGTGCAAGGACTTCTCGTACTGTGTGATCTTCTCCTTCAGCAGCTTCCCAAATTCCGTGAAGTCATCTTTGGAGGAGGGATTCATGGCATCTATTCCACAAGTGCTATTTACACCTGCAGGGACAGGCAGGACCTGTGAGCTGTGGGCCCTAAAGGGGACCCGGCCCCTGCTCCCACAGCCCTGGCCTTGCAGGAAGGAGGGAAGTTTGCTGCCACACTCGGGAATTTCAGAGCCCCTGAATGGTCTGGAAGGAACCTTGGAGCCCCTCCAGTGCCAGCCTGCCATGGCAGGGACACCTCCCACTGTCCCAGGCTGCTCCCAGCCCATCCAGCCTGGCCTTGGGCACTGCCAGGATCCAGGGGCAGCCACAGCTGCTCTGGGCACCTGTGCCAGGGCCTCACCCCCTCACAGGGAAGAATTCCTGCCCAAGATCCCACCTAACACTGCCCTTGGTCAGTGGAAAGCCAATTCTCCTGGTTCTGTCACTGCACACCCTTGTCCAAGTCTCTGTCCAACAATTTCTGAAGCTGAGTTAAACTCAATGTGACCCAGCTATTCCTGTTCCCTGGACAGCCTGCAGCAGGGAGCCCCATTTCCCTCAAATAAACAATCCCTGCCTCCCCTCCCGAGTGCAGAACTCAGCAGGTTCTCTGCACTGTACCCAGGGCACACCCCCCAAGCACTGAGCTCTGTGACAGCTCACTGAGCAAAGCTGCCCTGAGCAAGGAGCTGAATCACTCCCCAGCAGCGAGGAAACGCTCCCATGTTGGAGGGAAGCTGCTGAGCATCAGCATCTTTGCTCCTTTGTTCTCAGTGCCACAAGCTCTGTGTGCTGAGAGCCAAGCCCTGCTCATGCTTTGCAGGGTCCCACAGGTCCCAGGGTTCATTCATTTATTTGTTTTATTTCCTGCTGCTTTAACTCACCGAAGGTTTCCTTCGCCAGCTCCAGGTCTGACTCCTCTTGTAGCTTCTTTAGCCGTAGTTTGTCTGCCAACTGTTCTTCTGGTGTGAGCTCCTTCTGTTCCTCAGGTGCCTCTAACTGCAGGGAAAGCACACAGGGCAAGGTGGCACCTCAGACATCTGTCACCCACAGGGCACAGAGAACCTGCACCCATGCCCTGCTGCCTCAAGAAATTGCTCATTCCACAAGGAAGGGAAGAAGCCCCAAACTCCCACCCCTGCTGTTCCTGCACTGATCCAGTCACTGAGAAATCACATGAGAATTAAATCTCCCAGCCCCAGGCAGGATCATGTACAAGACCTAAGTTTGGTTTATCAGATTAATCAAGACCTCTTCAGACCTTGTTCAACCCCCAAAAAACCAAATCAAACCCACCCTCTGAATTTTGTGACCCAGAAGAAATGAGGAGTTACCCTTTTTTTAAGCTCCTCTTGCTTTTTCTTCTGTAGCTTTTCTTTTTCTTTGATTTTTTCTGCTATTTTCTTTTTTTCTGAAACTTTCGGTTCTGTGAAAGGTGGAACAACAAACACAGCTCTCAGAAATCTGATGATTCCCCCTCCCCACAACCACAGAAACACTGGAAGGCACCGAGCTCAGCTCCTGGGACTGAGCCCAGGGCTCAGGACATTTCTGTTCCAGCCAGCCCTGCTCAGGCTGGATCTCACACACCCCCAGAGTCTGATCCCCTGCTGGTACAGAGCCAGGGGTTCAATCTCACCTTGCTTTACCTCTGTCTCCTTCACCTCCTCCTCTTCCTCCTCATCATCCCAGTTATCCTGCAAAACAGCCAAGGTTCTTTTCCACACTGTGACCTCCTGCAGTGCCCAGCCCCACCGAGCTGCTGTCAGATCAGGGAGCAGGGGAGCTGGCCACACAGTTCCTGCCGTGAAAAAGGCAGGATTTGGCCAAACAATCAGCTTGTGTCAATAATTACAGCAGCCAGGTGACAAACAGTCAAACAACTCCCACATCAACATGATTTGTTCTCGTGGCTGGTGCCATGGACATCACTGAGCCCAGCTGGAACCACGGCACAGCAGCACAGGCTGGGGTGTCCCACAGCACCCAGGGACCCTGTCCTGTGCTGGGAGAGCCTGTCCCTGCTGCCTGGCTGCAGGGCTGGGAGCTGCAGGGGGGCAGGGCTGGGAGCTGCATTGGGGCAGAGTGCAGGGCTGGGAGCTGCATTGGGGCAGAGCTGGGAGCTGCAGGGGGGCACAGCTGGGAGCTGCACGGGGGCACAGCTGGGAGCTGCACGGGGGCACAGCTGGGAGATGCAGGGGTGCAGGGCTGGGAGCTGCAGGGGTGCAGAGCTGGGAGCTGCAGGGGTGCAGAGCTGGGAGCTGCACGGGGGCAGAGCTGGGAGCTGCAGGGGGGCACAGCTGGGAGCTGCAGGGGGGCAGAGCTGGGAGCTGCAGGGGGGCAGAGCTGGGAGCTGCAGGGGGGCAGAGTGCAGGGCTGGGAGCTGCAGCAGGATGTGCTGACCCAAGCAAGGACACTTCCCCAGCTCACCCTGGGTAATTGGCACCTGCAGGGGACTCGGCTTCCCTCCACATTCCATGGAGCTGACTTGGGTTTGGAGCAGCATTATTTCAGCTCACATCTAATTAAGTTTGTTACACCCACTGCTTCAGTAGCTGCACTCAGCACTGAGGAGCTGGCCAGGCTGGCAGTCAGATGCAAACGGCAGGGGAGGGGCAGCCTGGCCAGAGGGACTCATCCTGGCACTGGCACACCTGGGAGATGCAGAGGGCACGAGGGCAGTGCCAGGAGATGAGCCCTGACCCCATCCTGCCAGCCAGGCCTGGATTATAAACCATGGGAATTCAAATCCTGGATTATAAACCCAGGGAATACCAAACCCTGCTAGCCAGGCCTGGATTATAAACCCAGGGAATTCCAAACCCTGCCAGCCAGGCCTGGATTATAAACCCAGGGAATACCAAACCCTGTCAGCCAGGCCTGGATTATAAACCATGGGAAATCAAATCCTGGATTATAAATCCAGGGAATACCAAACCCTGCCAGCCAGGCCTGGATTATAAACCCAGGGAATACCAAACCCTGCTAGCCAGGCCTGGATTATAAACCCAGGGAATACCAAATCCTGCTTTATATACCCAGGGAATACCAAACTCTGCCAGCCAGGTCTGGATTATAAACCATGGGAATACCAAATCCTGGATTATATACCCAGGGAACTCCAAACCCTGCCAGACAAGCCTGGATTATAAACCCAGGGAATTCAAATCCTGGATTATAAACCCAGGGAATTCCAAATCCTGGTTTATCAACCATGGCAATTCCAAGCCCTGCCAGCCAGGCCTGCTTTACAAACCCTGGGAGCTCTGCTGGAGGAAGAGCCAAGTGCCCCAGTGCAGGGTCCTTGCAGGATACAGGAATTCCCAGAGAACATCTTCATTCCCCTTATTTCTGCAGTGTCTCTGTGTCCCCTGCAGCCAGGGGAGGTGGCAGGGCTGGGACAGGGCCTGGGACAGGGGCTGGGACAGGGGCTGGGACAGGGGATGGGACAGGGGCTGGGACAGGGGATGGAGCAGGGGCTGGGACAGGGGCTGGGACAGGGGCTGGGACAGGGGATGAGCAGGGGCTGGGACAGGGGATGAGCAGGGGCTGGAGCAGGGACAGGGGCTGGGATAGGGGATGAGCAGGGGCTGGGACAGGGGCTGGGACAGGGGAGGTGGCAGGGGCTGGAGCTGGGGCTGGAGCTGGGGCTGGGACAGGGGCTGGGACAGGGGATGGGACAGAGGAGGTGACAGGGGAGGTGACAGGGACTGGGACAGGGGATGAGCAGGGGAGGTGGCAGGGGCTGGAGCAGGGGATGAGCAGGGGCTGGGACAGGCACTGAGTCAGTGCATGAACATTCCTGGCAGCAGGCCTGGCTGCTGGGACACGTGTGCAGGGGAACACTGAGAGCCCTTCTGTTACCAAAGGTGCTAATTTTAAACCCGAGAAGTTGTCATTTCCCAAATTAACAGTTACTGCAAGCTCATTACTAAAACCCTTCCAAAGTACAGATGTGCAGGCACAAAGCACATTCCAAACTGTGAGCTGCCTCACGACAGGCACGGTCAGCAAACACCTTGTGCTGCTCCTGTTCACCACGTCACTTCCCTCTCACGGGGATTTCCCACACTGAGCCAGAGCAGGGCCTTTGGGAATCCAGCAGGAAGAGCAAACCAAAGGAAAACAAACCAAAACAGAACACCTTTCTTTGCTGGATCCTCTCTAGATGCAGCTCTGGCACTAAATCCATAATCCCTTGGAAACAGTTCAGCAGCTGCATCCTCACTGCAAGGTGTAAAATGTTCTCCCAGTGCCAGGGGCAGGGTTGGGTGGGACATTGGGGAGGAATTGTGGGCAGGGGCTGGGCTGGAACTCCCAGAGCAGCTGGGGCTGCCCCTGGAGCCCTGGCAGTGCCCAAGGCCAGGCTGGATGGGGCTGGAGCAGTGGAGGTGTCCCTGCCATGGCTTTAAACCCCTTCTAAAATCCCAAACTGGGCTGGGATTCCATGTGGGGAATATTTATTCCTTTATTAGAGAGCCCCCAGGTGTCTCCAACAGAACCACACACCCTATCCAGCAGGAAAGCTTCTCACTCACACACCCCTGTGTCACTCACACCCCTGTGTCACACACACACACCCCTGTGTCACTCACTCACACCCCTGTGTCACTCACACCTCTGTGTCACTCACACACCCCTGTGTCACTCACACACCCCTGTGTCACACACACACACCCCTGTGTCACACACACACACCCCTGTGTCACACACACCCCTGTGTCACTCACACCCCTGTGTCACACACACACCCCTGTGTCACACACACACACCCCTGTGTCACACACACACACCCCTGTGTGACATCCACGCTGTCCACCCTCACTCCCAGAGCCTGGAGCTGCTGGTCACACTCCTGTCCTTGTCCTGCTGCTCTAAAGTGACACCTGGGACACTGGGCTGTGGCTATTACTGAATTTAAGAAGGAAAACTACACAGAGAATCACAGAAATTTGGCCCCTTTAGGATTTTTAAGAGAAGATGCACTACTTTTTGTGAACTGCTCATGGGAAGAACTCCACCTGAGCCCCTAGAAAAGCTCCAGGTGCTTTTCAGAGATCCTGGTAACAATGTCCTGGAAACCAACCCTGAGTCCTGCCCCGGTGTTACAATGTCCCGGGGCTGCAGGAAACAAAAAGGGTCTTTAGTTGCCTTACTGGCAGAATCCCGGCTCGGTCTGGGTCCGAAGGGACCTCAGGGAGCGCCCAGTGCCACCCTGTGCCGTGGGCAGGACACTTTCCACCAGCCAGGCTGCTCAAACCCCGTCCAGCATGGCCTTGGAACCCATCTGGCACGTTCCTTGTGCGTTCTGCCATCCCTCTGCAATACCCACAGGGATATTGGAGCTTTCTGTGCCACCAGCACCTGCCAAGGGCGGCTGCAGCCCAAAGGGGCAAAGAGCCCTGGAGGGAGCTCTGCCCCCAGCAGGATCAGCCACACGTTCCATTCCCGCTCCGTGCAGACACCACGGCACAATCCCGCCTCGTGCTGCGCGGGGAAGCAGCAACACCAGGTGAAAAGACGCCCTGGTAGGGCACAGAAGTTTCTGGGCAGCAGCAGAAGCACCAACACAGCGCTGCCGTCATTGAACCCGTCCTGACACCTCAGCCAGCACTCCCCGCTCACAGCTAAGGGCCCGAAAGGCTGCAGGGAGCGAGGGGAAGGAGCTGGAGAGCAGCAGGTGGATCCCGCAGAGAGCAGGAGGTGCCACTCGGAGAGCGCCTGTCCGAGCCCTCCTGCGCTGCGAGCCCAAAGCAGCGACAGCGACAGGGCAGGGACAGCTGGGCTCGCTTGGCTTTGGGACTGGACACCGTCACCGAGCCCGGAGCTCCCCTCGGGTGTCCGGAGCTCCCCCCGGGGCGTCTGGAGCTCCCCTCGGGGTGTCCGGAGCTGCCCTCGGGGTGTCCGGAGCTCCCCTCGGGTGTCCGGAGCTCCCCTCGGGTGTCCGGAGCTGCCCTCGGGCTGTCCGGAGCTCCCCTCGCGGTGTCCGGAGCTGCCCTCGGTGTGCCCGGAGCTGCCCCCAGTGTCCGGAGCTGCTCTCGGGGTGTCCGGAGCTGCTCTCGGGCTGTCCGGAGCTCCCCTCGCGGTGTCCGGAGCTGCCCTCGGTGTGCCCGGAGCTCCCCTCGGTGTGCCCGGAGCTCCCCTCGGGCTGTCCGGAGCTCCCCGGTCCCGGCCCGGCGCCGCCGCCTCCCGAGGCCCGAGCCCGGCCCGGATCCCGTAACCCGCCCGGCCCGCGGTGCCCCTCGCCCCGTCCCGGCCCCGCACTCGGTCCCGCACCCAGCCCCGCCCGCCCCCGGAGCCGCCGCGCCGCGGGGCCCGCCCGGCCGCACCTTCACGTCGTCCTCCTCATCCTCGCCGGCCCAGCGGTCCCCGGCCACCCCCGGCACCAGCCGCTTCGCCACCGGCTCCACCACCTCGAAGCTGTCGGCGTCTGTGGGGAGAGGAGCGCGGGTGAGGGGCGGGGAGCGGCGCGGGGGGGCCCCCGCTCGGCCCGGGCCCCGCGGCCCCGCCGCACCCACCCCACGAGTCCGCCGCCTCCGCCGCCATCTTGCCCCGACCGCGGCCGCCGGGCAGCGCCGCGCGGGGCACGCCGGGACGGCGGCGGACTGACCCCGCCCCGCCCACGGACACGCCCACGGGGGGGCGGGGCCTGAGCGCCGCGCGGGAACGGGGCGGGAACGGGAGAGGAAACGGGATCGGGAACCGGAACGGGAATTGGAACGGGAACGGGAACTGGAACGGGAACGGGATTAGGAACGGGATCGGGATTAGGAACGGGATCGGGATTGGGAATGGGAACGGGAGAGGAAATGGGATCGGGATTGGGAGCGGGAACTGGAACGGGATCGGGATTGGTAACGGGAACGGGATCAGGATCAGGATCGGGATCCGGACGCGGCTCGGGTTCGGCACCGGGACCGGCAGCGCTCCCCCGGGCAGTGCCGCTGTGTCCCGGGGCCGGCCCCGCCCGGCGCTATCGCGGAGCCGCAGCCGCGGGAGCCGCCCCGGCCCGGGAGGGAGCGGCGGGCCCGGCCCGGCCCGGCCCGGCCCGGCTCGGTTCGGTTCGGTTCGGTTCGGTTCGGTTCGGTTCAGCTCGGCTCTCGGGGCTCAGCCGGCCCCGCACCGGGCTGGACCCGGCAGGGCTCGGGCACGCCACGCTCGCGTTTATCCACACCGGGTGCGAGGTTCCCCTTCTGTCCTGGGACATCCAACAGAGAAAATCTGGAATTTTTCACTTCCTCAGAGCCAGCTGCCGGTCCCTGCCAGAATCCCAGTAAGTGGAGAAGGAGGATAGATTTTGGGTGGGAATAATAAATTTAGAACGTGTCTCTCATATAGGGAATGATCTCTGTATACACCTGTATAAATCACACATGTGTAGGAAAAATTAAAAAATACAGGCTTCCAAATTTATCATCCTTTTCCTGTTCTCCATTAAGCAGACAATATAAATAATAACAGAGCTGTACCTACGGATCAAACAGTGTCACAAGTTAAATCCTTGCCAAGTTTTACAGGCTCAGAGTGCTGTGGGGACAATCACAAAATTGCCAGGAATTGTGCAGCAATTTGGAATATGTTAATATTGGAATATGTAATTTGGAATTCTAAGGGTTTACACAGCACATTTAAATTTTTCCTTGACAGTAAAACACAGACACGATTTCCTTTCTTCCACTCAAGGCTGAAAAGTGACAGGAGCAGTGTCGTGACTTACAGAAAACTGAGATTCAGTGAAGGATGGCATCAGCTAAAATCATAAAAACAGAATCCAGAGCGTAACCTTTAATGAAACCTTTGTGCTTCTGTAGACTGGAAATGATTGCAGAAGAAGCAGAAATCCACAGCACAGGACTGCTCCTTCGGCCCCATCGGTACAATGACATTTCTGCAAGTGCAAGAACAAAATCTCCTGCTCCTCTGCTGGGTCTCGATGTTTTCCAGCGGCCCCGGAGCTCGGAGCAGAGCGGGGAGGGGACGATGCTGAGCGGGGATTTTGGCACCCGGCAGGTTCTGTTCCTCATTCCAGAGCTTTTCCCAAAGTGGAGCCGGCTCCTCCTCGCTGTGACGCCTTCGTGACACCTCCAGTGGTCTGGGAGATTCCCAATCCAGCCCAGGGACATTCCTGCCACAAAGGCCATGGAAAAGGGCAGGTGCAGAGAATCCAGGTGAGGGAAACAAAGGCTGAACAGGTACCAAAGGTCTGGGACTGTGACTGCTCCAGCACGAACAGAGTCCAGGGGGATGTGGAGAATGGCACCACAAACCAGCAAGGACCACAGAGGAAATCATTGAGAGCTCTGGAAACGGGATGTGGTGCTTCCCAAAAGGACACGGAGCAGGGATCAGTGATGCAGCTGCTGGGGGGCACAAGCCACACTCACACCGGGGGGATTTTGGGGACACAGCCTGACCCAGAACAGGGAACTGCCCCCGGAGATGAACAGAAATAAAAGCTGTGGACAACACCTCTGCTTCACAGCAGGAAGGTTTGCAGGAGGCAGGGGCGCCCTGCAGAGCTCAGTGATGAACACCAGGCGTGCAGCACAGAAAAGATGAATATTTAATGTGTTTACTGAGCAATCTCTGTCGGTCCCGTAGCGCAGCGATGCAGAGCTGCATCCCCTCGGCTTCCCTCGCTGATCTGCGGGCACAGCTCAGCCCCAGCTGGGAACTGCAGCTGCCTTGGCTCTCCTCAGCTCCAGCAGCTCTGTGGGATGGCTGCAGTCACTGAGAGCTGGGAAGGGTTCACTGGGACAGGTGAACATCCCATCCCAGCTGGAATAGAACAGCCCATCCCAGCTGGAACAGGTGAACATCCCATCCCAGCTGGGACAGGTGAACATCCCATCCCAGCTGGAATAGAACATCCCATCCCAGCTGGAATAGAACATCCCATCCCAGCTGAACAGGTGAACATCCCATCCCAGCTGAACAGGTGAATATCCCATCCCAGCTGGAGCAGAACAGCCCATCCCAGCTGGAACAGGTGAACATCCCATCCCAGCTGGAACAGAACATCCCATCCCAGCTGGGACAGGTGAACATCCCATCCCAGCTGGAACAGGTGAACATCCCATCCCAGCTGGGACAGGTGAACATCCCATCCCAGCTGGGACAGGTGAACATCCCATCCCAGCTGAACAGGTGAACAGCCCATCCCAGCTGGAACAGAACAGCCCATCCCAGCTGGAGCAGGTGAACATCCCATCCCAGCTGGAACAGAACATCCCATCCCAGCTGGGACAGGTGAACATCCCATTCCAGCTGGAACAGAACATCCCATCCCAGCTGGAACAGGTGAACATCCCATCCCAGCTGGAATAGAACAGCCCATCCCAGCTGGAGCAGAACATCCCATCCCAGCTGGAACAGGTGAACATCCCATTCCAGCTGGAACAGAACAGCCCATCCCAGCTGGAACAGGTGAACATCCCATTCCAGCTGGAACAGAACATCCCATCCCAGCTGGAACAGGTGAACATCCCATTCCAGCTGGAATAGAACAGCCCATCCCAGCTGGAGCAGAACATCCCATCCCAGCTGGAATAGAACATCCCATCCCAGCTGGAACAGAACATCCCATCCCAGCTGGAACAGGTGAACATCCAATCCCAGCTGGGACAGGTGAACATCCAATCCCAGCTGGAACAGGTGAACATCCCATCCCAGCTGAACAGAACATCCCATCCCAGCTGGAACAGAACATCCCAGCTGAACAGGTGAACATCCCATCCCAGCTGGAACAGAACAGCCCATCCCAGCTGGAACAGGTGAACATCCCAGCCCAGCTGGAACAGAACATCCCAGCCCAGCTGGAGCAGGTGAACATCCCATCCCAGCTGGAACAGGTGAACATCCCATCCCAGCAGGAACAGAACATCCCATCCCAGCTGGAACAGGTGAACAGCCCATCCCAGCTGGAACAGAACATCCCATCCCAGCTGGAACAGAACAGCCCATCCCAGCTGGAACAGGTGAACATCCCATCCCAGCTGGAATAGAACATCCCATCCCAGCAGGAACAGAACATCCCATCCCAGCTGGGACAGGTGAACATCCCATCCCAGCTGGAATAGAACATCCCATCCCAGCTGGAGCAGAACATCCCATCCCAGCTGGAACAGGTGAACATCCCATCCCAGCTGGAACAGAACAGCCCATCCCAGCTGGGACAGGTGAACATCCCATCCCAGCTGAACAGGTGAACATCCCATCCCAGCTGGAATAGAACAGCCCATCCCAGCTGAACAGGTGAACATCCCATCCCAGCTGGAACAGCCACGAGCTAGAGCAGATCTGTGAGTGTGACAGCAGCTCTGAGCTGTGCAGAACTGAGCTGTGCAGAACTGAGCTGTGCAGAACTGAGCTGTGCCCTGGCAGGAGCTGAGGGTGCAGAGCCAGGCCCAGGGGAGCAGGGGCTGCAGGCACCCCTCACTCCATCCATCCATCTCCATCAGCTGCCCAGGGGACACGGCTGCACCAAGCAGATGGAAAGGTAATGTTCTGTACATTTTATTTCAATAAAGACATAAGACAAACAGCGTAAAGATGCCCAGATGCCCTAAAGATAAATACATTTAAAAGATTCTCATTAAAATGAATCTGTAGTATTTCTTTCCTGCAAGCAAAATACCTTTCTTTAAATACAAAAAAAATCAGTATTCTGAATTGCAAATGTTTTTTCACTTTTTTGCAGAAAATCTGCCATGATGATTTTGTTTTTAATGAATAAGGATTTTCCACAAAACAGGCTTGCTCTACATGCTAAGTTTTAACAGTTCAGTGACACCATGTGCTAGCTACATACACAACAGATAATATAGTAAGAAAACACTCAACCTGATGAAAAGTTAAAATCTTCATTAATACACTGGAAAAAGTTGACATAACTCATGCCTTTTAAAATCAAAAATACAAAAATTAAATGTTTTGCTAAAAAGATTTTCCTTATTTTAAGGACTCATTTGAAAATGAAGCTGCATGTAATTTGTACAATAAAATTGTACAAGTAAACAGGTAATATACATAAAAAATTAATTGACATACTTCTCAATTATCAGCTGTCCACCTTTAATTTCCAATACTGTACTTTCTTATCAAGCATACAAAATAGCAAACTTCTCTTTAGAAAAAGTGCCGTTCTGTGACATCTTTTACACAAAACCAGTCCGAGCCTGTGGCGTGGCAATGCAGTCGAGAGGCAAAGCTTCCTAACTCGTACAAATTCTCCCTTCCACAAAAAGCCTCCGGGAAAAGGCGATTCCCAGCTCGACAATCCCAGCTGAGCACGGGAGCCAGGCTGGACACCAGGGGATGGCAGGGGCAGCCCTGCCCTGGAGGCTGCAGGAGTGTCACAGGAGCCCTGCCCAGGTGGGCACACTGCCCAGGTGGGCACACTGCCCAGGTGAGCACACTGCCCAGGTGGGCACACTGCCCAGGTGAGCACACCTGCCCAGGTGGGCACACTGCCCGGGCCACAGCAGAGGTGAGGTATTCCTTGTCCATCGTGGTGCCACTGCCAGCTGTGCTCTGTCCAGAGGACGTGCCATCGCAATGGTTCAGGATATTCCCAATATTTGTCATTCTTATCTTCGTCTTAGCTAGCCAGTCTCTTGATTTTTTTGAAAAGGTTTCGACTACAGTAGAATATTACAGAAAGAAAATATAAATGCAGGGTTGGGGTTTTTTTTTTTTTGTGGTTTTTTTCAGTTTTTTTTTCTTTCTAAATGAAACTTACGTGGGCTAAAACTAGAGAATATTTTTAAACAAATATACAGGATGCAGGCAGACAAAGCAGGGAAACGGCCAGCCAACTGTTTAATAAAAAAACTAACAAAATTTGGCTATTTCCAGAAAAACTATGAAGCGCCTCAACTAAAAGGAATGCATAATGAAATTCTAATCTAATACAGGTCAAAAATGTAAAAAGGTTATAAACCTTAACAGGAAAAATAAAACAACTTTTACTGGCCATTCCTGTTGAAATGAGAATCTTAAAAGTAACAGAAAAGTGGCTACAAACCCACTTAGAGCACCGAACAGAGAGAAAATCCGAGTCCGTTTTCAATCTCTGTTGTATCATAAAATCCTGTGTTTCTACAGGTCAAACTGCTGGTGGCAGAAACAGAATTTTCTTTATAAACTGCAGATGTCCTGTACATAAAAAATTTCCTTGGAGTTGCACTAGTTCTAAAGACTTTTCTGTTCTAGCCTCCCTACTGGGTACTGGATTGTACTGATGGCGGCAACCTCAGGTGTAGAAAGTCTCTTCCTGTAACCCTTGATCATTGTTGGGCACCAAAGATAAGAAAAGCAAGACGGGGTACAAAAATGCAAAATTTCAACAGTAATGGCAATGTTTTGTATTAGTCCAACAGGGTCCTGCATTTTCTCCCCTCGGCAGTGAGAGCTTTAGTCGGGGGGTAGCAAATCATGCAAGCGAAATCTGTCTCGGATGTGAGGTCGGACGTCTTCGTTCTGTGGGGGAAAGAGCAGGGTTAGAGATGAGCAGAGACAGAACCCCAGGGCAGCAGGGCAGTGTAACACCCCTCTATGAACAGAATAAACAGAATAAACAGAATAAACAGAAAGGGCAGGGTTAGAAATGAGCAGAGCCAGAGCCCCCTGCAGCAGGGCAGTGTAGCACCCCTCTATGAACAGAATAAACAGAATAAACAGAAAGGGCAGGGTTAGGACAATGAGCACAGCCAGAGCCCCCTGCAGCAGGGCAGCCTAGCACCCCTCTATGAACAGAATAAACAGAATAAACAGAATAAACAGAAAGGGCAGGTTTAGGAGAATGAGCACAGCCAGAACCCCCTGGAGCAGGGCTCCTTGTCCAGCACCCTCTATGAACAGAACAAACAGAAATCTCCAGCTGTGCCATTGCAGACTCACAGAAACAACTCCACAGCATCCACACCAGCTCAGGAGGGAATTATTGGCTTTTCAGGAATAAAGACACACAGCACAGCCAGCAACAGGCACTGTGGCCTCCAGATGCTCAGAGATTCCCAATTTCCTTAAGGCTGATGTCACAGTCCCACAGCCCTGCATTTCACACTGCCAGCAATGACAAGTCCCCCTCTGCTGTGTGAACACGTCCCTGGATCTTCACCAGCCTCAATCCCAGTGACTCAGAAACCCTTCACAACAGGTGAAAGTATTAAAGGAACTCACTGACAGTTGTGGGAAAAGCCAGGAGAGCAAACACTTACCAGCTCTACGAGTTTCTCCAGAAATGGAATCAACTTTAGGAGTTCATTATCATTTTTATCCATGAACCAGCTTTCTATAGGAATTCCATTGGAAAGCTGAAGTTAAAATATGAAAAAAAAATTATAAACACATGATTAATACCTAATTTATCTACAAATATGCCTTGTGAAATAGCATTTGGGGGAAAAATGTTTCCAAGTTAGAGATTCCTGAGTACTTTCCCACAGTTTGGTTTGCAAATTCCAACACAAAGCCCCAAAGTCACCTCAGAAGTGAAATGCAGGCGTGGGGCTCCCACCCAGGTGTCCCAGCCCCTCACCTGGTAAGCAAAGGCTTGTGGTGAATTGTCAATGATGATGGTTTTGGAGAGGTCTCTGCCCAGGATGTTCAAGTCCTTGATGTAATTCCCTTGTACACACACACAGTGCTCACGGAAGAGTCGGTGCCTGTCAGCAAAGGAAAACTCATCAGGGAGACCAAGGGCAGGGACACACTGACCAGGAACACTGAGCTTTGCCAAGCATTATCCTATCCAAAGTTTTCTCTCCTTCTGTTAGGGAACTGTGCCCTTTTCCTGCTCTCTTCAGAGTTTTTCACTGGTAAGATGCCCAGCTGAGGTGATTTTGCTCTAACCCAGTTCTGGGGAGGGTGTTTGTATTTATTCAGGCTCTTCTTTCCCTTTCACAGACAGGCCAAGAAGGGACCCAGAACACCCCAAGGATGTGCACAGAGCCATTCACTGGGGTTTATTATCCCTTTATTCTGTCCCAACCCTCCCAGGACAGGAGTGTCACAAGGAATGTTTCCTGTCCTGTTACACCTCTGCTGCCCATTAACCCATCTCAGGTATTACATCTCAAAAAAAGCCTTGGGGCCACAGCACCCATCAGCTCCCTCCCTGCCCACGAGCCTGCTGCTGTGGAATTCAGGACAGAAGAAATGGATGGGCTGACTAAAAGGGCTCTGACTGGGAACCAGCAGGAATGAAGCTCCCATTTCATGGCTTTGCACAGGATTATAGATGGTGAGGAGGCAGATTTGGGGCTGCCCAGCCCCAGTGCAGCCCCTTGCAGGCTGCCTGCATGCTGAAATGGAGCTCAGGAGCTGTGCACAGCTCATTCCAGGCAGGAGCTGAGCTCCCAACGTTGCCATGGAGGGAAATGAGCTGCTGCATTTAAATATAGAGTGTGAGTCACACGTGTGGGGCTGACAGGCACCTGGGGCCCAGCCAGCTCAGCCACAGCAGCCCCACAGCGAGCCCAGAGCATCCCTGCAGCCCCCCAGAGCATCCCTGCAGCCCCCCAGAGCATCCCTGCAGCCCCCAGAGCATCCCTGCAGCCCCCAGAGCATCCCTGCAACACCCCAGAGCATCCCTGCAGCCCCCAGAGCATCCCTGCAACACCCCAGAGCATCCCTGCAGCCCCCAGAGCATCCCTGCAGCCCCCAGGGCATCCCTGCAGCCCCTAGAGGTGCCTGGGCCACTGCCCCTCCTGTGCCTGCAGGAGCCCTCAGAGCCCTGCTCACATCAGGGGTCTGCAGGAAGGGGTGACACCTGGAGGAGGGTGTGACACCTGGAAGAGGGTGTGACAGGGACACCTGGAGCAGGGTGTGACACCTGGAGCAGGGTGTGACACCTGCAGGAGGGTGACACCTGGAGGAAGGTGTGACACCTGGAGGAAGGTGTGACACCTGGAGGGGGGTGGGACACATGGAGGGGGGTGTGACACCCAGAGGAAGGTGACACCTGGAGGAAGGTGTGACACCTGGAGCAGGGTGTGACACCTGCAGGAAGGTGACACCTGGAGCAGGGTGTGACACCTGCAGGAAGGTGACACCTGGAGGAAGGTGTGACACCTGCAGGAAGGTGACACCTGCAGGAAGGTGACACCTGGAGGAAGGTGTGACACCTAGGGGAAGGTGTAACACCTGCAGGAAGCTGTGACACCTGCAGCAGGGTGTAACACCTGCAGGAAGGTGTGACAGGGACACAGCCCCACAGGGTCCTGACCCCACCCTCTGGGGGTGTTTCCCTGGCCTGGGACACCCCCCCAGGGGAAGCCCTGAGCAGAAATCCGTTTGGGTCCAGCACTGCCAGGTGAGAGGGACAGAATGTCACCCCTGCAATCCCCTCCTGCCCTATGGAACTGGGAGAGCCAAACACCTCCCAACAAGGCTCAGCACTGAGAAATGAAAAACCAAACCAGCCCTAAGAGAAAACCAACAGACAAATGATTTTGTGACTGAATGAGAATTAAAAGCATGCTGATTGTAAAAGCTACACAAGTCACAATTCATAGTAAGTAAAATTGAATAGTT
Source organism: Catharus ustulatus (assembly GCF_009819885.2). Classification (NCBI taxonomy): domain Eukaryota; kingdom Metazoa; phylum Chordata; class Aves; order Passeriformes; family Turdidae; genus Catharus; species Catharus ustulatus. The sequence goes on from NC_046232.1 coordinate 21,137,905, forward strand.
TAAAAGTAATCAGGTACTGATCTCATTTCCTTTATTTGCAGTGTGTGTTCCAAAGCAATTTGTGATCCCCAAGAGGTCATTTCCCATGAGCCAGCCTAACAGAGACTGAGCAGACACAGGTTTGGGCCCGGGGTTATTTCATCACAGGCACCAATTCCATCACTTCAATCCATTTTTCTCCCTCCCAGCCCAGGCAAAGCCCCGAGGAGGCAGCCAGGGAGCCTCTGCAGCAAGGAGCAGTCCCAGCCCTGCCAGGCACAGGAGCAGTTTGCTCAGTGCCATTGTTTGGTTTTACCTGACCAGCTGCTTTTTGGGGTCCAGGATGTTCAATAGCTTGTCTGCATACACCTTCTTAGAAGCAGTAAACAGAATGATCTGGGGATTGGAGAGCAAAGAGTCACCACTGGGGGTAGAAATAAGGGGATAAAAATGAAGTTCAGAGGTGGTGTGTGAGCTTTACCTCATAGATCTGAGACATCCTCTCCAGGAACTCTCGGAAGAACGGCCTTAGCCGGACGTACACCTGCAGCACAGAGGGGCTTCAGCACACTGCCCAAACCCCAAATCCCTAAACCCCCAAATCCAGCCTTCAGCACACTGCCCAAACCCCAAATCCCAAACCCCCAAATCCAGCCTTCAGCACACTGCCCAAACCCCAAATCCCAAATCCCCAAATCCAGCCTTCAGCACACTGCCCAAACCCCAAACCCCCAATCCCCAAATCCAGCCTTCAGCACACTGCCCAAACCCCAAATCCCAAATCCCCAAATCCCTAAACCCCCAAACCCCCAAATCCAGCCTTCAGCACACTGCCCAAACCCCAAATCCCCAAATCCAGCCTTCAGCACACTGCCCAAACCCCAAATCCCTAAACCCAGCCTTCAGCACACTGCCCAAACCCCAAATCCCCAAATCCAGCCTTCAGCACACTGCCCAAACCCCAAACCCCAAACCCCCAAATCCAGCCTTCTGCACACTGCCCAAACCCCAAATCCCAAATCCCCAAATCCCTAAACCCCCAAACCCCAAACCCCCAAATCCCCAAATCCAGCCTCCAGCACACTGCCCAAACCCCAAACCCCAAACCCCCAAATCCAGGCTTCAGCACACTGCCCAAACCCCAAACCCCCAAATCCCTAAACCCCCAAATCCCCAAACCCCCAAATCCAGCCTTCAGCACACTGCCCAAACCCCTAACCCCCAATCCCCAAACCCAGCCTTCAGCACACTGCCCAAACCCCAAATCCCAAATCCCCAAATCCAGCCTTCAGCACACTGCCCAAACCCCCAAATCCCCAAATTCCCAAATCCAGCCTCCAGCAGCATCCCCCAAATCCAGCCTTCCTTCAGCAGTACTCCCCAAACCCAGCAAACACTCCCCAAATCCCCAAATCCAGCATTCCTCCAGCAGCACTCCCTGCCCTCCCTGCAGCCATCCCCTCCCAGCACAGCCCACTTTGGGCACAGGAGGCCAAAATGAGCAGCAGCAATCAGCAGCAAGGCTCAGCTCCTGCACAAGAACACCCCAGGGACTCCAGAGTCCCTCAGCTCCAGCCTGGGCAGCTCAGGGGGAGCAGGACACAGAAATATCAGCCCTAACATCCACTGGAAAACTGGATGGAGTTAGGAAAAAATGTAATAAAATACAGAAGTTCTAAACTAGAAATGAATGGGGTTGCTTTGACTGAACAGCCTGAGTCAGCTCTCACCAGGGCAGAGCCCTGGACACAAGAACTAAATCCTCCTCCTAAAAACCACCACCAATCACTGAGCCTGGGGGTGTCAGAAATGATTTCAAGAAGGTTTCAGCTGTTTCTGCATTTCCACAAACTCCAGCAGCAGCACACAGAGCTGCACACAGAAACCCTTCCCAGGGGTTCTGCCTCTCCCTGAGCCCAGGGCAGGATTTGGGCTCCTGGATCAGTCTCAGGAACTCCAAATTTCCTGCAGTTATCACCAGGCAGGAGTGAAATGCCAGGCTGCTGCTTCTCCCTCCAACAACCACACACAGCAAGGGCTCCCACAAAACCAAATAAACACGTTTGTGTTCTTCTATTCACCTGGTAAATGACATCTTGAAAAAGAACTGGAAAAGTGAGTGCAGCATCTTCTAATTCGTTTAGACTACAGTGCACTAATGTTTCATCCTAGAGGAAGTTACATAAAGGAAAGGAAAGAGTGTGAAAAGGCAATGTTGAAAATAGAAGTAGTTTCTGCATTTTGTGTTCATTTTAAAGCAGGTTTATTTAGAATGGAAAATGTAGGTTTGTGTAAGTGCTGTCAAGACTGAAGAAAATTCTTAGGATGAATTAAACATTTCATTATTGCAATTTTTAAATTTTCACTGGAACTGCTGGGGGTGCAGCTATAAGGAGATATTTCATTTTGTGGGCTCTGCTCTCATTCAGTTCCAGCCTGATTGTTCATTGGGAATAACCCACCCACTCCAATGACCCAAGTGATGCTGCTCAAAAAACACAGACCAGAGGCTCTGAAACACCTTTCCAGACTCAACAAACCATCACAAAGACAAATACCTTTTATAAGAGTATTTCAGAAAGTGGATTTGTGCCCTTTAAGAACGTTCTAAAAAGGAAAAGTTTCATTTTTCATCAGTCTCGAGGAAAGACACTCGTAACTGAATTTTCTTATTTATTCCACCTCATTTTCCCACACTGGATTTAGGGAAGTTTTATGGGGACAGATAACTGAGATGTTCAAACTGTAATGCTTTTTTTTTTTTCCCTTAAGCAGGATGGAACCATTTGACAAACACAGCTCACAATTAATTCTTTTTCAACTATTTTTAACTAAAATTTTGCAACATTCAACAGTCTTTGTTTAAAGCAAGCAAAAGTGATTTCCACAATGAACAAAACAAGGGAAATGCTCCATCCCCCTGCTTTGGTTTGTGTTTATAAAGATATTTACCAAGTCTAGAACTAATGAGAACTCTGGTGTGCTTCTGGTTTTCAGTGGGAGAGCTGGCTTCCTGTTCAGCTGCTCTTCTGTTAGTGGGGGGACATGTTTGATGAAATAGTATCTGAAAAGAATTCAGATTGGGTGTAAAAATGTACATTATTGTAGGCCAACTTAATATTTGAAATATTTAAGGCACAAGAAGTATTTTAAATTGAAATAAACCCCAGATGAGCACACACATTTGTTTTAAGCTGAGAGGTTCTGGAGTTCGTTATCATAACATGAAAATAAGCCAATTTAAATAGAAGTAACTTAATTCAATAGCCCAAATGATGAATTTATTATTCCCAGGAGGAACACTGGCACTTACGGATCAAAGACTTCCCAGTCCTCTTCGTAGGTGGCTTCTGCATGAGCTGATGAGTAGCCACTGTCTGGAGATACTGGTGCTGAAATTCAACCAAAATGACCAAAACAAAAAATAAAACAAAAAACCACAAGAGCTGTTCTTATTAGTGCAGTTCTTTAAAGTGACAATTTGCACTCGAGACACGAGGGAGGAGAACAAAGTGTCCCTGCAGCCCCAGCTGCCCTGCCCAGAGGTGACTTCACCCCAAGCTGCTCATCCCCAGGGCCTGCAGGGGCTGGGGAGGCTTTGGCCAAGGATCTGATGCTGCCCATGCACACACAAGCTGAATTTTATGGCTCCAGTTTTTGTCAAAAAAAAGATGTTGTCTACCATAGAAAATAGAGAACATGAGTGTGAGTGTAGGGTCTGTGTGTTTTCATTCACTGTGTGGTTCTAACACACGACATCAAAATGCAGCCAGGTTCTCTCTGGAGACCAGAGTGTGCAGCTCAGTGTTAACAATCCCTCCTTTCCTCTGGAATCTCTGCTTCCATGGCAGGAAGTGCTGCTCCAGTGACACAATAAAGGATTGGAATGCTCTGCCTGGGGAGGTGATGGATGTGTTAAAGAAAACCTGGATGTGGCACTGGGTGCCATGGTGGAGCTGAGGTGCTGGGCATGGCCTGGACTCCATGACCTTGCAGGTCTCTTCCAGCCTGGTTATTCTGTGATTCTGTAACTTTGTGATTCTGTGATGAGGCCACCTGAGCTACAGCAGGAATAGATACACCCTGCCAAAACGGTGACTTGGGTGCACAAACCACACCTGTCTGCCAGCCATAAAAATCAGAATTAACACTGTTTGCAGGGCCCAAGGGCAGGAGGACACAGTCCCTGCCAAGGTGCTGGATCACTCCCTCCCTGTGCCCCTGCCACAGGCACTGTCCCTGTCCCTGGGACACAGACACTGTCCCTCTGCACACACACTGTCCCTGTCCCAGTGACACACACAATGTCCCTGTGGCACTGTCCCTGTGGCACTGTCCCTGTCACACACACTGTCCCAGTGGCACTGTCCCTGTCACACACACTGTCCCAGTGGCACTGTCCCTGTCCCTGTCACACACACACTGTCCCTGTGACACTGTCCCTGTCACACACACACTGTCCCAGTGGCACTGTCCCTGTCCCTGTCACACACACACTGTCCCTGTGACACTGTCCCTGTCCCTGTCACACACACACTGTCCCTGTCACACACACACTGACCCCGTCCCTTACCTGTGAGCGGGGGCAGGTCGCGGTCCCCGGGCTCCTCGCTGTCCCTGTGACACACACACTGTCCCAGTGTCCCTGTCCCTGTCACACACACACTGTCCCTGTCACACACACTGACCCTGTCCCTTACCCGTGAGCGGGGGCAGGTCATGGTCCCCGGGCTCCTCGCTGTCCCTGTGCACACACACTGTCCCAGTGTCCCTGTCCCTGTCACACACACCCTGACCCTGTCCCTTACCCGTGAGCAGGGGCAGGTCGCGGTCCTCAGGCACCTTGCTGTCCCTGTCACACACACTGTCCCTGTCACACACACACTGTCCCTGTCCCTGTGACACTGTCCCTGTGACACTGTCCCTGTCCCTGTCACACACACTGTCCCAGTGGCACTGTCCCTGTCCCTGTCACACACACCCTGACCCCACCCTGTCCCTTACCCGTGAGCGGGGGCAGGTCGTGGTCCCCGGGCTCCTCGCTGTCCCCCAGGCCGTTGTTGACAGCCCTGAGCTGGCCCTGCCCGGGGAAGGCGCCGTTGGTGGATGTGGCCGTGGCTGTGCTCGTGGTGATCTCGTCCACCTGCTCCATGTCCAGCTGCTTCACGATCTCCTCAGCCTCCACGGCCTGGCCCGGGGAGTCCGAGCCCGATGTTCCTGAGGGACATTTCCAAACACTCCTTACCCTGAGGGTGAGCTCCGTGTCACAGTGCTCAGCTCATTATTAACCACACACACAGTGCTGTAATGCTCACACTCATTAACCACACACACAATGTTCTAATGCTCACACTCAATATTATTAACCACACACACAGTGCTCTAAGGCTCACACTGGTTATTAACCACACACACAAACTGTCCTAATGCTCACACTCATTATTAACCACACACACAAACTGTCCTAATGCTCACACTCAATATTATTAACCACACACACAACATCTCTGAATAATTACAGATATTTGCACTCATTCATGCCACAAAAATAAGAACCAAACCAAAAACCTTGACAGTGTCTTGTCTTGTCGTGACATGTTTGAGACAAGAATGTAATCCCTTTTTTTTTTTAAACTGAAAGGTGCACCACCAAATACACCCATGAAAGAAAGGTTTTAATGCTTGTAAGCTTTTTCATTAACCATCAGCCCATCTAAGATTAAGGAGCCTTTTTGCCTGGCAGCAGTAACTCTTGGTTTGTAAACCAGAATGAAAAGTGTATTGAATCTATCACTCTCAGCTTCAAGAGTATTGGCTTTTTGAGTAATACTCACCATTTTTATTTGCTGGTGAAAAAAAATTGAAAACAGGAGAAAAGATGGTTCCCAGTAACGTTGTTCGTGGGGGGCTGCCTGTGGTAGGGTTATCTTCCAATTTTCCATTCTGCTTTACGTGTTGGTTTGTCATCTCGTAACTTCCAGCTTCTGGAAAATAAAAAGTCTGAGTTTTACCACCAGCCAGCTGGGCTTCAGCTGCCTCTGCTCCTTTATGGTCAGCACTTGCACTCCAGGGTGAACTCCTGTCCATGGCTCAGCTGGCTCCATGAGAGTCTGCACCAGCACAGACCCCAAATGCCCATTGTGAGCAGCCCCCAGAGCCTCTCTGCAGAGCAGGCAGCAGCCCCTGCTGCACAACAGCAGAGCTGCAGATCCTGGCAGGATGTGCTGGGAGCAGAGCTCAGTGCTCTCAGTGCCAGGACTCCACTAGAGGGAGGCAGGAGAAAGGGTCAGGATTCCCTGCCCAGCCTCAGCTGCTCCAGACTGTTTGTCCCTCCCCACACACAGAGCACAGCCACAGCTGGGAGGGGAAGGAATTGCCAGTTTTATCCCAAAGGACAGAATTCAGTGAATGTCCACTTACAGATCTGACACTGAGCAAGGGTGCTCTCCCATGCCACAGCTCAGATCCCCACCCCACACTTCTGACAGAAACCTGTCTGTGTCTGACAAGTGCTCTCAGCATCCAGGACACCTGCTTACTTCCACAAACATCAGGAGTTGGGAGGTCACATTTCCCTTTTATTTGTGAGAAAACTGGAAAAGAGCTAAATCTAATTATTATGGGACTTTTAGAATAATAATTAAAAACAACAAAAAAGTTAAATTAGTTCCAAAGTAGCTGCTGCTGATCCAAACTGTTCTCCCACAGACACAGTGGACATGTCTGGGGGTGATGGAAGTGCTGCTCACCTCCCTGGGAATCCTGTTCTGCTCTGATCAGCTCAGCCCTGCTCTCACTGAAGGCAGCCACAAGCCCCAGGAACCTTCCCCAGAGTAGAAGGGCCCTGGATCAGAGCACAGCTGGGGGATCAGGGAATTCTCCTGGAGCAGAGCACAGCTGGGGATCAGGGAATTCTCCTGGAGCAGAGCACAGCTGGGGGATCAGAGCACAGCTGGGGGATCAGGGAATTCTCCTGGATCAGAGCACAGCTGGGGGATCAGAGCACAGCTGGGGGATCAGGGAATTCTCCTGGAGCAGAGCACAGCTGGGGGATCAGAGCACAGCTGGGGGATCAGGGAATACTCCTGGATCAGAGCACAGCTGGGGGATCAGGGAATTCTCCTGGAGCAGAGCACAGCTGGGAGATCTGAGCACAGCAGGGGGATCAGGAAATTCTCCTGGATCAGAGCACAGCTGGGTGCCATCAGGAACCCCTGGAGCAGAGCACAGCTGGGAGATCTGAGCACAGCAGGGGGATCAGGGAATTCTCCTGGATCAGAGCACACCTGGGTGCTCTCAGGAACCCCTGGATCAGAGAATTCTCCTGGATCAGAGCAGAGCTGGGTGCCATCAGGAACCCCCTGGATCAGAGCACTCTGGGGTGCTATCAGGAATTCTCCTGGATCAGAGCACAGCTGGGTGCTATCAGGAACCCCTGGAGCAGAGCACAGCTGGGGTGCTATCAGGAATTCTCCTGGGTGCCATCAGGAACCCCTGCAACCAGAGCACAGAGGCAGGATGCCCTCACCCACCTCCATTGATCTGACTTTTCCGCCGCACTCTCGAGAGCTGTTTGTTGGGGTTCTCCCCTGTCTGGGGGGTGGAGGTGATCAGGTTGTTATCAATGTCCCGCTCAATCCGACTCCTCTTGCTGGGATTTTCTCTTTCTTCCTTAAAACAGAAAAGAGGGAAAGAAGAAGCGTGCTGAGCAGTGCCTTTTCCATGGAACAGACACAGAATCAGGTTATCTCCTGCAGAAGCTCACCAACAATCCCTTCACTGCTCTGCTCCCCTTCCAGCTGCAGAATCTGCAACAAGGGCCTGGCCAGCTGGGATTTCACACGAGTTTAAACTAAGTCAGAGAATGGGGAATGAAAACTCTGCATGGAGCTGCTGTAGCAGAAATTGTCTTTACAGCCAACCTGTAAATATTCCAGTGCTGCAGAGGCTGGCAAAGGCAGAGACAAGCAACTAAAATTACCTCAAACTTGATTTCTCTGCCTGTTAAATGCACAGCAGGTGAATTGCCCAACAACATCCAGTGTGACAACCCCTACCAGTACAGGGCAAAACTGAGCTGTGGAAAACCCAAAGTTTGTCCTTACCTGGGAACCAGAGACTGCTGCACTCATGGGAATGAGACAGAACCAAAGAGTTCTGCACATCTTCTGTGCATGGCTCTATGTGCAGGCACAGGTTTGTGACAGGTTTCTTACCCTTTTCCCCCAATTTGATCAGATTTTTATTTATCACATAGCTGCTCTGGGATACACTGTAAATTAGTTATGACTTCTTGGATACTCTTCTTTCAAATCTGCAGTTACATAATGGCAGTGTCTGAATCGCTGGGATGGATGATGTGGGGTTTTTAACTGGCCTCCATCTAGAGGAGAAAAAACCAGTTTTTGAAGCAATTGCAAGGTTACATTCAGCCTATCAAAGTTTATACATATATATATTTATGTGTGTGTGTGTGTATATATATTTCTCACCCTCAATGTCCATGCAGCACATGTAACAGGTGTTCACATGTGCAGATCAGTAAAGCTCAGCCTTCCAGCTGCACCAAGATGTGAGATTTTGTTGTTGTTTTCCCTGACAAGATCTGGATGTGATGCTCCAAGCAGGGCAGTGCTCACTGCAGGAATCCCTGAGCAGCTGCATCAATTCCATGGCACTCAGATTTGTGAGGTTTGACCTTCATTGATTAAATGACTCCTAAATGATTTTGGATAAAATTGCCAGAAACAGTCAATTAATGCTTACAGACTGGCTTTTCTAAGTTGTTAGTACTGGTAATTCCTTGAATCTGGATTCAAGGAATCCTTTAAATAGAAATTAGGAATGTAGTGAATTTATTTGACATTTTCACAAAGGAACACCAGGTAACAAAGCCTGTGACTTACTGGACAGTTAAATACACTCACAACTGACTCCTGAAGGTTTCAGTCTGCTTTACCTGACACATCTCACAGGCACTTGTTGCCTTCCAATTCTTTGTTTTGTTTCCACCTCACGATGAATTCTTAACACAACTGATTTTCACTGAAATTGGAAGTGACTGAAAGCACAGCAGGGCCCTGCAGCCCACGTACCTTGGGTGTGCTTCCTTTAATGAACTTTTTGATTGAAGACAAGAGGCCTGTGTCATTTTTGGGTGGTTTTCCCCCGCCGCCAGGTAAGGGCTCCTCCACCTCCGAGTGTTTCCGCTTGGCCCGCAGCGCCCGCTGCGTGTGGAGCTGGTTGGACTGCTGGGCAGCTTTCCTTGTCCTCAGCCTCATCTTCATGGGTACCACATGGAAAGCTGCAGAGGGAAAAACAGCAATCCCTCATTGAGGAAATGTGTTAACTGCAGCTCCTGGAGCTGAAGGATTATGTAAGGCTGGGGGTGCTCCCGACGCACGGCTCGCTCGGTGCTGCAGGGAGAGGAGCACCCTAAAGAGGGACAGACCCATGGGATTGGGTCATGGATACAGCACCCTAAAGAGGGACAGACCCATGGGATATGGCCATGGAGCAGCACCCTAAAGAGGGACAGACCCATGGGATTGGGTCATGGAGCAGCACAGAGCAGCACCCTAAAGAGGGACAGACCCATGGGATTGGGTCATGGATACAGCACAGAGCAGCACCCTAAAGAGGGACAAACCCATGGGATCTGGCCATGGACACAGCCCAGAGCAGCACCCTAAAGAGGGACAAATCCATGGGATTGGGTCATGGATACAGCCCAGAGCAGCACCCTAAAGAGGGACAGACCCATGGGATTGGGCCATGGAGCAGCACCCTAAAGAGGGACAGACCCATGGGATTGGGTCATGGAGCAGCACCCTAAAGAGGGACAGACCCATGGGATATGGCCATGGATACAGCACAGAGCAGCACCCTAAAGAGGGACAGACCCATGGGATATGGCCATGGAGCAGCACCCTAAAGAGGGACAAACCCATGGGATATGGCCATGGACACAGCCCAGAGCAGCACCCTAACCCACAAACCCATGGGATCTGCCCATGGACACAGCCCCCAGCACACCTGAGAGCCTGGCACAACCCTCCTGCTCAGAATTCCAGAGCTGTCCCGGGTGGGAAGCACCTCTCAGGTCCTGGAGGCCAAGCTGAGAACAATCACACCTTGTCAGGCAGGAGGGTGTGGGCTGCCTCGATGAAAGGATTGATTGTAGGGTGCCTGTGTCTCCAGCCCCAGGTGACTGGACTCTGTGACCCAGGAAGTTCTCTCCTCTCTCTGCTCCTCAGACACTTCACTGCAAGTCTCCAGGTTAAAGCTGAGGTGAGGCACAAGTGGGAATTGCTGCCTGTGCACTCAGAGCAGCCCTGCCAGAACCACCCTGATCACACCTTGGGAGCACTCAGGCAAGGCAGGAGTCACTAAAGCAGAGGAAAGGCCATTCCAGGGAATGCATCCCGTTTATCTGGGCTGCTGCTGGGTCACAGCCCAGCCTCAATGTCACTGCCCCCTGGGCTGGGGTCCTGCCTTCTGCAGCTCCTGCTTCCAAGGGGACTCCTCATGGTTAAAATCACTCTGATGATGGATCAGGAGCAGAGAAATTAGCTAGCAAGAAATCCATCTGAGGTGTAATGCACAGAAATACTGGGAAGAAAGTAATTTGCCTTTCCTAGCTGAAATCATGACAAAAAGCAGGTTTTTAAAGAAAATTGTATGCTTATCACTACAGGAATCAGTGCCTGCCTTTCTGGAGTCCATTTAGTGTAGATGTGACTGCTGCAGAGACAGAACAAATATAGCATTTAACATGTAAGTTGCCTTTCTGGAGTCCATTTAGTGTGGATCTGATTGCTGCAGAGACAGAATAAACAGCCTGCAACATTTAACACAGAAGTAATGTCACAACAGGTATGTTGTTTAGGAAAAGGCAATGGTGGCACTGGGATGAGTCACAGACAGGGAAATACTGATAATATTTTTGAAAACCAGTCCCAAACCTGTTACACAGCTGTGTTTGCTCCCAGGTAAATCTCAGTCTCACACGGAGGTGCTGCAGCTAAGGAGGAATGACCCAGGCACTGCCACTGCTGTCACACACAGCAAGGAAGGAGCTCTGGGGGTACTGCCAGGGTGAAACACGGTGTCACACAGAATTACTGCATGGAATAGTCACTGTCACTGCCAGCAAACACATCTGGGCTCATCTTCCACAGGTCCACACTCAGCATTTCCAGCAGTGGTCAGTGCAGCAACACAAGTTCAGTGCAAGTGTCCCCAGCTCTGCAAGGCCACCACTCATGTCCCCAAGTGCCACATCCACAGGGTTGATAAATCTCTCCAGCAACAGGGTGTCCAACACTGTCCTGGGCAGCTGTGCCAGGGCTGGACAGCCCTTTCCATGATGAAATGTTCCCCAAATCCACCTTGACGTCCCCTGCCCAGCCTGAGGCCGTTCCCTCTCCTCTGTCCCTGTTCCTGGAGCAGATCCCAAATCCCCTGGCTGTCCCCTCCTGGCAGGGAGTTGTGCAGAGCCAGAATTTCTCCCTGATCCCCCTTTTCTCCAGGCTGAGCCCCTTCCCAGCACCCTCAGGAATTCTCCAGCCCCCTCCCAGCTCCCTCAGCAATTCTCCAGCCCCCTCCCAGCTCCCTCAGGAGCTCCTCACAGGATTTATGCTCTGGATCCTTCCCCAGCTCTGTGCCCTTGTCTGGGCACACTCCATCACCCCGGTGGCTCTGCTCCTGTTCTCTGCTCATCTCCTTCCCACACTCACTTCAGAGCTGTCAGCTCCTCAGAGACCTGAGCAGTGAGATCACAGGGAAATCCCTTCCTCTGCACACCATCAAAGCAGTTTGTAAGGGCAACCAGTGGGGTCTGAGCTGTGCAGCAGGGTCAGAGAGGGACACAGCTGGACATCACAGAGTGACAGAGGGGGGATTCTGCACAGGACAGAGAACAGAGGGCAGGGATGGCAGGGATGGCTGCAGGGATGGCTGCAGGGATGGCTGCAGGGATGGCTGCAGGGATGGCTGCAGGGATGGCTGCAGGGGTGGCAGGGATGGTTGCAGGGAGGCTGCAGGGATGGCAGGGATGGCTGCAGGGAAGGCAGGGATGGCTGCAGGGATGGCAGGGAGGCTGCAGGGATGGCTGCAGGGATGGCTGCAGGGATGGCACTAGGGGTGGCTGCAGGGATGGCACCAGGGATGGTACCAGGGATGGCTGCAGGGATGGCACCAGGGATGGCACCAGGGATGGCAGGGATGGTTGCAGGGATGGCTGCAGGGATGGTTGCAGGGATGGCTGCAGGGATGGCTGCAGGGATGGCTGCAGGGATGGCTGCAGGGATGGCAGAGAGGCTGCAGGGAGGCTGCAGGAGTCCCAGGAGGCTCCATGGGCAGGGCACTCACTGTTCTGGAGCCCAGGGCTCAGGAGGAGCCCCCTGCCCTGCAGCCAGGTGGGCAGAGCATGTGGGGGCAGCTCCAGCCATGGCACGTGGAACACACAGCCCCAGCTCCCTCTGTGACCTCTGGGATGTCACAGAGCCACCCAGCTCGGACAGGACCCCTGAGCCCAGTCACACCCCAGCACTGCAGGGCCACCTGTCCCCAGGTGCCACATCCACAGGGATGGGGACAGCTGTGCCAAGGCTGGAGAACTCCCAGTGAGGAAATTTTCCTTCCAATCCACCCTGCCCTCCCCTGGCCCAGCCTGAGGCCATTCTCTGCTCCTGCCCCTGTTCCTGGAGCAGATCCCAAATCCCCTGGCTGTCCCCTCCTGGCAGGGAGCTGTGCAGAGCCAGAATTTCCCCCTGATCCCCCTTTTCTGCAGGCTGAGCCCCTTTCCCAGCTCCCCCAGCCCCTTCCTGCCCATGCCCACGCTGCTGTATTGACCACACAAAACAAAAGTGTGCAAAACAGAACTAAAGAAAACTGCAAAACATGGGAAGGAGACTGACACCAGTGAAATTCCAACGTGGGAATGAAAACACCACTTCAAATTTGCTATACTATAGATTGCCTGGTTTTTCTAGAACTGAAACAAGTATCAGTCAGACAAAAGATGAGGCAATTTAATATTTGTCAATGGTGAGAGTGTATTTATCCAGCAGGGAAACGCTCAGCTCCCCTGTGCAGCCCTGCCAGGGACTGCTCTGGCTCACAGCACATCCTGGGTATCAAGCCTGGGGTTATAAATATCTCTAATGGACTTAGCAACAGGTACCTACAATCCTCTCAGAGACAGGAGTTTGCTCTCCTGCACTGGATCCACTTGCTGGGGGAGTTTTTATTGAATTGCAGTGCTGGTTCTTCCCTGAACCAGTCACAATAATCAAGTCTAAACACGCAGGAGAATTTCCCTCCCGAGAGCTGCAGGATTTGGATTTCCCCAGCACGTGCCATCCCTGATGGGCACAGCCAAGTGACCAAGGACAGCCTGGGCTGGCACTGCCACCTCCTCTGTGCTCAGGGAAATCAACTCCCAGACCCCCTTCCCTCTCCAGTAAACCCAGGAAGAGTGGGGGGAAGAAAAGAGAATTGCATGGCAAAGAAGGACTAAAAGGAATATGCAATCAATAATTTGTGGGATGGGCAAATAAATGTAGGAGCTCTCACAAAGCAGCAGCTGAAGGAGTTATGGCTGCAATAAATTCCATTTTCCTGAGTCCACAACACCAAGAGTCAGGCTCCCTGCCCTGAGAACACTGCTGCTGTTCCATGGCACAGGTACACTGTATTTACAGGACAGAAATTCCTGTGAATGAGTCACACTTCAAACTGAGAGCACACCTCCACGGGATCTGCACCCAGGGAGGGCTTATTTCCCACCACAGATCACACTGCTGTTTGCTCTACTTCCCCCCAAACCATTAAAAAGGAAAATTAGGTGAGGCACATCTAATTACAGGGTTTAGGGCTTTCTGATACAGGAAAATGTTGAAGATGGTAAAAGAACAATGGTGAAGAACAATAGGAAGAGACAAGTGACACATCAAAACACCTGGAAAAAATTCAAAACTAGTGTGGAACAATTTCTCCATTCAGTTTGGCACTCAGGAATAACACTGGGCTGCCACCACAGAAATCCATCCATCCCAAACCTCCACACCAGGAGCTCCAGAGGATTCAGACAACTTGAACATGCCCAGAGTGTGACTTTGGTGACTGCAACACAGGAGCTGAAAAACTTCTAATGATTTATCTGGGGCTTTTCTTGAAGCATTTTTATGTGAAGCCAAGAAAGTAAATTATTTTTTAGAGTTTTTAAAATGTTGAGCATCAAGGCATGGTGTAAACAGAGATGGAGAGGTGAGCAAGGGCACAAAGGTGTGAGCTGTCCCCAGATTTAAGAGCTGTGACACTGAGGGACTGCAGTGGAGGCAGGACTGGTGTCCCAGTGCTGAGATGGGTGTGCTGCTTTCACTCACTCCCTGCTGGGTCACACACAGAGCACAGATTTTGTTCACTTTCCCCCCAAACTAGTCGTGCCAGAGGTGTTTCCCCAGCACATCTGTGCAGTGTCCCAGGTGTGAGGTGAGGAAAGGAGGAGGAGCAGTGCTCCCAGAGCTGCGTGGGATGCAGCACAGGTCCCTCCAGGACACACAGACCCTGCCAGCCCCGGACACCAACAGCCACCGTGGTGTCCCCAGCACCCAGCACAGGCAGGGAAAGCCTCCAGGCAGCCCCAGCACTCCCCACACCTCAGGGAAATGCTCTTTGTTAGCTCAAGATGTTGAGACTCTTCCCCTAAAACGACCCTTGGCCTTTTTTAACCAACTTATTCTCCTTCCTAGAAAATTACAGTAATTTCATGTCACTCCAGCAAATGTGTTTTGTATTTTCCAGTGTGCTGCATGCACTACTTGCCACTCTTCTCCAATCTTTAGCTGTGCTTTTCTGCCACTGCAGAACTCAGAGCAACAAACCAGGAAAGCCTGGAAGTGATGCTGGTCTGGGCTGGGTGAAAGCAAAATGCAAAGGCACTGATTCACTGGAATAGCAAATCACCCCATATGTGCTGTTCACATGTTGGTGCTGGGTTATGGAATCTGGATAAATGTACAAAGCAACCAGAGTTCCATCACAACAAGAGCAAGGAATTACAACTTCCAAAGGCACCTCTAAACTCTCCCAGTTTCACTGACAGTTCATTTGCTGCTCCTCCCCACCTTCCAGGGCACTAAACCATTTCCATCTGTAAGAAAATCCTGCTTGCAATCCTTGGTCCCCAGTCACCCTGATCAAACCCAGGACATCCCCCTTGTGCTCACCTCCACTCTCCCAAAGTTTGAGTGGCTCCCCACAACAAACACATCCTTAGAAGGATTTTGCCAAAGAAGCACAGCAGCTTTTACAATTGGCCTCAACAGAAAATAGATCTTTTGTTCCTTTATTTTTCTGCTCTAGCCATCATATTTCTGTTTTGCCATTGCTTAGCTAGTGAAGCTTTGTTTTGATTATACCAAATGCATTTGGAACTGAAAGTTTATTCCCTCCCAGCCAAGATATTTTTCTCTTTGCACTGAGGGTACACGCTGGTAATTAATTCAGGCTTTCCAGTCTGTGTCACACTAAGCAAGGAGGAAACTTGGAGAACTGGGGTGAGCACAGGACAAAACCTCAGAGCAGAGCCCCAAAAGCTGCTGCAGAAAGAGGTTTCCAAGTTCTGGTGCTGCCAAAATGACAACTTCACCTGAGTCACCCTCAGAGCCTGCAGGGCTCCTGAGCTCACAAAGGGAAGTTTGCAGAGATTGAGTTTTAGAGGAGCAGTAAGGGATTGCACAGAACCTCCCTGCCCCTGCTGGGACTCTGGAGGGCCCAGCTGTCCCCAGGCTCTCTGGACATTTAATCCACACTGCCAGGCACACAGAGCCTATTTATGGAAGTCAAGTCCCTGTCAGAACCCACAGCACAGAGAGGCTCCTGAGCCTCACAGACCTTCCAGGATGTTGTGATACAGAACTACCCCGAGGAGTTCCTCGTGCTGATTGTCCTGCTCACCTACATCAGTTCTCGTTTTAATTACAAAAAAAGCCAATCAAAAACAAGCAGATGAACCAGCCTGTGTTGCACTATGGCAGCCATGGAGCAGCTGCTGTGTTTGTAGGAGAATTGAGGAATTCCTGCCCAGCACAGAGCTGCCTCTTGCTTTGCTTCACCAGGAAACCCAATCCTGCTCCCTGCACCTGAATCCTGCTGGATCACAGCACAATCACAGATCCCACAGGACCTTGTCAGGCTGCTACCTTCTGCAGGGATAGATAAGGGCTCTGGCTGCTCCTGTGCCCTTAAAAATAGCAGACTATTTTTACTGCAGGATAAAGACTCTTTGAGTGATAATATGATTCTCATGGCCCTGGCAAACACTTGCCTTGGTACCCTGTATCCCTTCAAACCTTCCACAAGAGGTTAAACCCCTCACACCTGCCTTCCCTGATTTAAAATAAAAAAATCAACCAACTGTGTTGTTAAAAATGGGGAAGATTCCAGCCCAGTCAGGATTTGTGTTCCTCAGTGTCCAGACAAAGTTTAAAGGAATCATTTTCCCTTATGAATACACACTGAATTAATCCTGACTCTTCCACAGCCCATCCTGGCTGCTTTCCTGCATGGAAAACTTCATTCTTACAAAATCACAAATCTGAGATTAATTTGTGCATGCTCCTGAGTTAAAACTGACATGAAAATAAGTTCTGAAGGTTTAACAGGTGTCCTCATTTGTGAGTGACACTCTGCTTTTACCCTTAAACCACAATATTGAGACACGATGAACTTGAAACTTCTCCAGGCTCAAAAACTTGCCTGGAATGAATTCCAGGGACCCATCTGATTCCATCACAATGAAGCTATTTCATACATTTTATTTTCATTATTTTTTTGTCCTCTTTTATTTTGAGTAAAAAATCCACAAGAAAAAAACAAAAAACCAAAAACCAACAAGCTTTGTTGTCTACTCAATGGAAAGTTATAGGAAGTTTCTGCTCAATATTCCAATAATACAAAGTATAATAAGCAGAAGCTGCCAATGCCAGGAGACATTGTGTAGGGTAAAAGTGGCCTGTGCACACTGTCCTGTTTCCAGGTGATTCCCCCTGAATTTCACTCATTTCCCTCCCAAGACAATCAGCCCAGGTGGGTGTGATGGATGTGCAGAGTGCAGCAGGGATGAAATAACTCCTGGCTGGGAGGTGGCAGCTCTGGGACAGCCAGGGCTGCTCTGGGCTTGGCTCCTGCCTAACCTGGGGCAGCTTCTGGGGAGGGAATTTCTGAGCTGGGCAGAAAGGGATTGGGCACCTGCACACAGATCCATGGAGATCTGCGTGGGGCAGCAACACAAGTCCTGACAGTGGGGAATTATCACACTCCAGAGCAGCTGCACTCGAATTTGGGAAAATTCTCCAGATACTGAGGAG
The DNA here is from genome assembly GCF_009819885.2 of Catharus ustulatus. Classification (NCBI taxonomy): domain Eukaryota; kingdom Metazoa; phylum Chordata; class Aves; order Passeriformes; family Turdidae; genus Catharus; species Catharus ustulatus. Next base: position 21,155,259 of record NC_046232.1, read on the forward strand.
ACCTGAGTTAAGTAACAGATAATGCAAGTTACCTTAAATACCAAATAAATAGTTGTAAGAAGTTATCTGTCACCTCTGTGCCATGTGGTACACGACAGAGCACACATCACTTCTCACAGCAGTGCTGAAGAAACAACTCAGCAGAACTGTGGGACAGGAGGAATGTTTTAATGGAGCTGAAAGGAATGCTGCAGAATTCCCATTGCTGCTTTCCCTTCCTGCAGCTCCTGGGGCAGCTCTGGCACTCTGCTGACCCAGGCTGGAGTGCTCCCACAGGGAACAGGGGTGGAATTAAAACATGTACCCTGGCAGGGGAAAGGACACTCACAGCATGGCTTTCATCTGCTCCCTGCACTCTGATGGGCCCTGTCCTTCAGCACAGAAACACAGAAAATAAGGTTTATCCAATGGCAGCTGTGTCTGTCAGTCCTGCCTGGGAAATGCAGAACCCAGCACTAACCCAACCACAGAGAACAGAGCTCTGAAACACACTCACTTCTTGCAGGGTTTCTGGAAACTCAGCCTGTGCAGGTAGGACAGAGCCCTCAAGCATCCCAAAGATGGCCAGGGCTCAGTGCTCCCCCCTCACCTGGCTGCACACAGGCACATCCCACCTTTGCTTCCTTGCCTAGCCCACCTCTGGGACATTTAAAAACTGCCACATTAAAGCAGGAATGAAAGCAAATTCCCTGCTTCACCCTTTCGGTATCATGTCTGTTATAAACCAGAACTTAGTGCTGTTTTAATTCTCTTTGAACACAGAGGGCAAGCAAAGGCAAAACCCAGAACCACAGAGAACATCCCAGGGTGTCACCACCATCCTCATCCTCATCCCCAGCTCTGGGTGTCACCACCATCCTCATCCCATCCCAGCTCTGGGTGTCACCACAGCCCCATCCCAGCTCTGGGTGTCACCACAGCCCCATCCCAGCTCTGGGTGTCACCACAGCCCCATCCCATCCCATCCCCAGCTCTGGGTGTCACCACAGCCCCATCCCCAGCTCTGGGTGTCACCACAGCCCCATCCTCATCCTCATCCCCAGCTCTGGGTGTCACCACCATCCTCATCCTCATCCCCAGCTCTGGGTGTCACCACAGCCCCATCCCATCCCATCCCAGCTCTGGGTGTCACCACAGCCCCATCCCCAGCTCTGGGTGCCACCACAGCCCCATCCCATCCCATCTCTGGGTGTCACAGCCCCAACAATGTCCCCAGGGAGCCACACAGCAGCAGGGATTTATCAGCACAGCCACTTCAGTGCACAACCAAACCCAAACTATCAAACACACAAACCTTATTATTTTTAACCCCTGTAATAGTGACAAACACAGCCCCTGAATCCCAGGGAGGGCCCAGGGGCAGCTACACCCTGCTCACAGCTCAGAGCCCCAGCAGCAGGGAACACAAATCCAGCGAGCACAGAAGGAGCAGGAGCCCTCTCAAAATGAGATTTTCGTTTGGAAAGCACATACCACCAATGACAAGTGTTTATTTTCTAATCTCAAACTATTTCATGGCTTGGAACCCTATTATGTTAATTGACTTAGGCCATTTCTATATTAACTATTAATCTTTGGGATGGAACATTATCAAACCTTTTCAGCTCTATAATAAACCAATCTACTATCAAAAGAGAATTATCTTCAAATAAGTCCAACAGGGTAATTACACCTAACAATTAATTCTGACACCTCTTCACCTGCACCTGCATCTCTGCAGCCCATTTTTCCAACTCAGCTCCCAAAGACCCTTCTCTCAAAGCACCAATGAGCTTCCTAGTCCCTAAGCAACACAAAAGTAAAGGACTCTAAACCCAGTAATTACAGTTGTTTAGAAATATTGGTTTAGCTACAATGAAGTCCTCCAAAGTTTCTTCCAAATCTTTATTTTTAAGAACATAAGAGCATCAAGATTATACTAACTTTATTTTCTTTATCATTTCTTGCCTGATAAGCAAAATAAACAAGCTTTTCTGATTGTATTTAAATTGATTTAGCTACAACTGCTTGGTCTTGACACGAGCTCAAGGTGTCAGACAAACTGAGGTAGGTAATTCAATCAAATCCACTGCAGTTAAATCCCACCCTCACAATGCCTGCAAGTACCTTCAACATTCCTGTAAATGTTGCTGCTATTTATTAAACACCTCCTTTATTTCTGTACAGTGTTTTCCTTTCTAGCTGTGCCCGTGCTGTCCCACATCCCAGGAGCAGGAGCTCACCTCACCTGCAGGATTTCCTCTCTCCCTCCCTGGAGGTGGAATTGGGTACCAGGCATCACCCACCGGCCCAGAGCATCATTCCACACAAAAATAAACCTCCTGTGCTAAAGGAGCTCCCTTGGGATGGGAAAAGGAGAGAAGTTCCCAGGACAGGGGGCAGAGAGAAGCAGCTCAGGTGCTGTTACATCCTCTGGAAGGGCACTGGAGGATGAACCAAGGACAGGTCCTGGCTGTCACCAGGTGACCCCTCCTTCCCCAAACACAGCAGGGACTGGATGGCAATCAGAGAAGGGCAAGCCTGGAGGGAACTAAAGAGAAGGGAAATCCCAGCACAGGGTGAGGAGCGCTCACACATCTGTGCTGAGCTCTGCTGCAGCCCCTCTGTGCTGAGCACAGCACCCCAAAGCTCTGCCCAGACCCAGGAAACCTGTGCTAGGCTGGGTCTAAGCCAGCAGCTTCCCCAGGCCAATGCCATGTGTGGCAGAAGGGCAGGGAAGGGGGAACTCTGCCTTTCCCAGGCAGGCTGAGGGGGAATTCTGCCTTTCCCAGGCAGGCTGAGGGCGAATCCTGCCTTTCCCAGGCAGGCTGAGGGCGAATCCTGCCTTTCCCAGGCAGGTTGAGGGGGAATCCTGCCTTTCCCAGGCAGGCTGAGGGGGAATTCTGCCTTTCCCAGGCAGGCTGAGGCTCCTGCAGGGCAGGGGCAGCCCCTGAACCAGGGCTGTGGGGCCAGGGAAGCCCTAGTGGTACAGCCTCAGCCTTAGACTGAATTACCTCCCTTCCTCTAATGAGCACCTCCTCGAGCACAGGGTAAATCAGAGCAATCATGGGTTACAGTGGCCTAGGGTGAGCTGAGTTGTGATTTGGAATTGGTGCAGCACAGGCCAAGCTGCTCACAACAACTGCTCTGATTTGATCACAGCTCCTGTTACTTTATTAACTTAAATTAGCTATTCCCAAACACAGCCTGAATAAGGACAGGATCCTCCCTTCCCTGGGAGGCTCTGAGGATGCTCCCTGCAGCATCACCTTCCTGGCCCTGCTCTGCTGCTAACAACACTCCTGTTTATACATTTAAGGTAATTAATTTACAGCTAAGTTCTAATCCAAATGCTTCAGAGTCCTAGATTCTGCTTACACTTGCAATATTGGCATTGACTAGTAGGGTGTATTTTTTGTAATTGTGCCACTTTAACTAAGTATCCATAGCTTATGTTCCAGATGCTGTGGAGATAACAGCTCCTTTCAGTTCAATTGTTTTCATGTCAGTATTACACTTAAATTACACTGCTACACTAAATACTATGGACACAGAACTGGAGGTGTTTCATGTCCTAACTGGACTCCTCAGCCACCAAAAAGGAATTGTGAACTCAGACAGGTTAGGAGTGTTAGGGATAACTTCTATTCCCACCATCTCTTTTCTGTGTAACTCCAGCACAAGCATCACTGGGTGGGCAGTTGGGTCTAACACAGCACAGGCACCTCCTAAATGTTGAATTTAGGGTAATTTTTAGCAGGATGCACTGACAGGGTTGGACACTGAAAACTCCCCGTGGGGAGCTGTATTTTGGATATCCCAAAGCAGAGATCAATGTGTTGCTGAGTTCACCCCGTGCACGTTTCCTTCCCCTGGGCTTGGCCACAGATCCTGGGACTGCCACAACCACTGAGCATCAGAGGGGGAAACTGAGGCAGCAAAGGTTCCAGCTTCCCAGATCCCACCTGGAGCAGGGCTGGCACTGCAGGTTCCACATCCCACCTGGAGCAGGGCTGGCACTGCACTGCAGGTTCCACATCCCACCTGGAGCAGGGCTGGCACTGCACTGCAGGTTCCAGATCCCACCTGGAGCAGTGCTGGCACTGCCCTGCAGGTTCCAGATCCCACCTGGAGCAGGGCTGGCACTGCACTGCAGGTTCCAGATCCCCAGATCCCACCTGGAGCAGGGCTGGCACTGCACTGCAGGTTCCAGATCCCACCTGGAGCAGTGCTGGCACTGCACTGCAGGTTCCAGATCCCACCTGGAGCAGGGCTGGCACTGCCCTGCAGGTTCCAGATCCCACCTGGAGCAGGGCTGGCACTGCAGGTTCCACATCCCACCTGGAGCAGTGCTGGCACTGCCCTGCAGGTTCCAGATCCCCAGATCCCACCTGGAGCAGTGCTGGCACTGCACTGCAGCTCCCCAGATCCCACCTGGACAGGTTCCAGCTCCTCAGATCCCACCTGGAGCAGTGCTGGCACTGCCCTGCAGGTTCCAGATCCCCAGATCCCACCTGGAGCAGGGCTGGCACTGCACTGCAGGTTCCAGATCCCACCTGGAGCAGGGCTGGCACTGCACTGCAGGTTCCAGATCCCACCTGGAGCAGTGCTGGCACTGCCCTGCAGGTTCCAGATCCCACCTGGAGCAGGGCTGGCACTGCATTGCAGGTTCCAGATCCCACCTGGACAGGTTCCAGATCCCCAGATCCCACCTGGAGCAGGGCTGGCACTGCCCTGCAGGTTCCAGATCCCACCTGGAGCAGGGCTGGCACTGCCCTGCAGGTTCCAGATCCCCAGATCCCACCTGGAGCAGGGCTGGCACTGCCCTGCAGGTTCCAGATCCCCAGATCCCACCTGGAGCAGGGCTGGCACTGCACTGCAGGCTGATGCTCAGCTCCCTGTGTTCTTACAGCAGATTGTCCTGACAAGGGTTTTCCTTGGATCACAGGATATGATGAGAGAACTTATCACTTCAGAAGTTAAGAGCACCTTAATCAAAGTAATTACTGAAACTGATCTGATTGGGAAGTAATTTATTTACAAAAAGTTAGGACTGCCAACTGGGAAGCTCTGACCCAACCCCTGAGCTGATTGCTTTAGATGTGGATGATTTCCCACTTAATTTTTCAAGTGCTATTGAAAATGTCTTCATCTGTGAATGTCAAATATTTATTTTTCTAAAACACTAAATAATGGCCATCTAGGCAGCTCAACATGTAAACAACACGTTAGATAGGCTGTCAAGCACCTGGCTGAACGTGAGTTTCTCTGAAGCAATGGAAGAGCTGCACCTCACACAGCCCCAGGGAACTCCCTGGACAGAGACAGAGGCTGCCACTGTCACATCCTGCCTGGGAGATCCTCTCACTCCACTGCTGACAGCTTATTCTTCCCTGCCAGGACCCCACAGGGGTTCCACCTGAACAGTCTGCCCCTGAAAACCACAACCCACCGAGAATTTGATTAATCAGCTCTGTATTTGCATTTTCTGAAGATTTAGTTGGGATGTGCAAACATCAAACCACAGAAGTGGAGAATGGGTTGGGAGGGACCTTAAAGCTGATGCTGTTCCAGCCCCTGCCAGGCAGGGACACCTTCCACTGTCCCAGATTGTTCCAAGCCCTGTCCAGGCTGCTCCATCCCCTGAGCACCTCGGTGGTCTCCTCTGCTCTCAGCCCAACAGGTCCCTCCTGCTGGGACCCCAGGGCTGGAAGCAGCACCCAGGAACTTCCCATAAACAACAAAAACAAATCTCCAGTGTAAAATGTACAAGAGATGGTGACGGTGATACAGGGATCAGCAAATGAAAGGATTTCATTCAGACTTGGCCCTGGGCTCAGAGGAGCAAGAATCATCATCTAGATCTGCTCTGAGTGATGTACCAGAATTATCTGATGTGCTCTCAGTGGTGAATGAGAAAGGCACTTGTGGAGAGGAACGCTCCTGGGGAATTATGGAATAAGGATGGAGTGTGTGTGAGGGGACAGCCTTTAAATCTGGGTTAACCTCAGGGCCCTGCACTGACATTTCTGACAATTCCAAAGTCCCAAACCCATCACACATCAGGGCTGGCTTCCCTGGGGAGAGCAGGCTGAGAGCACAGACAGGGCAGAACTCAGACAGGGTTTGGGCAGGGCACAGCTGCACCCCACAACCTGGAAAAGCAGTTTAGGGTCACACATTCCACCCTCAGCTGGGATCCTGCAGTGATCACAAGGATGCTCTGCACCCCAAGGACTGCCCCAGAAGGGCGAGAAGTCTCAAGCTCCTCTCAGAGCACACATATGTTTAGAAATACACAGGAATTCAAAATTTCTGACAAATTCCAGCCCTACTTCACGCATCCTGCTTTTACAGACTCCCAGAATGGCTGAGGTAGGAAGGGAACGCTGGAGTTTCTCTTGTGCAATCCCCCTGCTCGTGCTTTTCTTGCAAATTCCTGCCAAAATAGTACAGCCTGACTTTCAGAATGGTTTTTACAAAAATGTGCAAGTGCTCCAAGTTATTCCTCCACTTACACCTGTGGAAAAGTTTCTTCCACAGGAGTGAAGTATGTGCATAGAAATGTGATAGAAATGTGACAAAAGAGCATATGTGATGCCCAAAGTTCCTGTAAACACAAATCCTGTTGGTGTCAACCTCACAGCATTACAAGAAAAACTTGGGAAGGTGAAGACTTAGGTTCCTTTTGAAGTCAGACAACTTTTTCTGCTTTTTTAAACTGCTTAATGCTCCTGAGCCTCAGACAGGGTCCCATCCTTGTGCTGGGGAATCACCACCCTGGAAGGGAGTTACCAACACCCCTGGTGCAGGGCTGGGGGTGGAAAATCACCTTTCAATCCTGAAATGCACACACGGCCCCAGCACCAGTGGAATGTTCACATCCTCAGAAAAACGGCCCAACTGTCCCATCCCATCTCCAGGGCAGACTGACAGGGGAATTTTTCTTTAATAAAGAACTTTGATGAAACAGGAATGTCAGCTTTAGTGTGCACTGCACTGACTGGAACAGGATCAAAACTCAGTTCCACACGATGTTTTCAGGGGAAAAGAGGAGAATGTTTCATGGAATTTAAGTCGGGACTTGGCTTGCATCCTAGAACATATATCTTGTTATGAAAACTGCTGAAACACTTTTAAGTGGGCAAGCCATAAGTGTCCTTGGAGCTATCCAGTCAACTGGAAGTCACAAAGGCAGAACCTCCGAAAGAAGAAAAGCCTGAAATTGGGAGGGGGGTGAGGGAGGGGCAAGTAATCTTGGAATCCTATCTGTTATCCGGAACGGCTCCCCTGTGCCTACAGCATGAAGTAGTTACAACTTGTTTTCTGCTATTGTCACAGATCCAGGACGTTACTCTGGCTAAATCATAATCTCTTCCTGCCTCAGTTCATCCATGTGCAAACCTGGCTCGCTAACTCTTACCTTAATGTGTCATGGGGCTTAATTAATAACACTTAGGTCTTTCAAGTCCTCTACAAACATTAACTACTTCTTGTAACAACTCTCCAAGGTATTATTATCCCCATTTTACTCATGGAGAAACGGCAAAAGAGGTTGTCGCTTGCCCAAGGCAACAGAGTAATAGTTATACTTAGAGATCCTCTTCACGGACTACTCTAACAGTGGAAACATATCAAGAAAGGCAAAGACAATAACGACAAACTCGGAATTACTTTCAGAAGTGCACCATAAGCACCTGGAAGAGGATGGAAAATCCCTCCCAGAAACAATAGGCTTGGGACCAGAAGCAGCACCACGACTGTCAGCAGAGGGAACGGAGCACCCTGGCCAGAGCCAGGCTCGAGCTCACCCAAACAGCCACACACAAACAGCCAGACCTGTCCTCCCGAGCGCTCTCAAGTACCATAAAATTGAGCAACAGGCTTGTACAGTGCTCTCCAGTAACACCGAGCGAGCAGATAATCAATGTGGTATGCAGCATGCTAATTCCTTCCGCCGCGTTCCCAGCAGGGACCGGCAATGCCAATAACGGCGCGGGACGCCGGGGTCCCGCACGGTGTCCCCGCACGGGTGACAGCGACCGAGCTGGCGTCCCCCGCGCTGCCACCCGCGGAGCCGTGCCGTGCCGTGCCGTGCCCAGCGCTCGCCCCGGGGCCGGTGACAGGCGCGTCCGGCGCGGCCGCCCCGGCGGCGACAACAACAGCAGCAACAGGCGCGTCCTGCGCGGGACCCGCGCGGGCTCGGCCCGCGGAGCGCCCGCAGCGCTGCGGCTCCGGCCGGGCCCCGGGGCGCGGGACGGGCCGGGCGGGCGGGACCCGCCGCAGGCCTGGGCCTGGAGGGGCGGGCGGGGGGTGTCAGGCGGGGTGACACCGCTCCGCCGCTCCCCGCGGCAGGGCCGGCCCGCCGGGGCTGCGGCCGGGGCTCGCCCGGGGCTCCGCGGCGGCCGCGGGGGGCGAGCGGGGCGGGGACGCGGCGCAGCCCGCGGGCAGCGGGCCCGCGGCGGGCGGGCCCCGAGGGGACATCCCGCCGGTCACTCGGAGCGGCCACCCCGCGCCCCCCACCTGAGCCCGGGCTGGGACCCGCGCGGCTCCGCCGCGTCACTCACCTGCGGGAGCGGGGGCCGGGGAGCGGCGCCGCGGGGCCGCGCTGCGGGCGGGCGGGCGGGCGGGCGGGCGGTGCTGGCGGCGGCGGCGGCGGCTCCGCGCTCCGGGCGCTCGGCGCTCAGCGCTCAGTCGCCATTTCCCGCCTACCGACCCGCTGCACCGCACCGAGGGACCCGGATGGCAGCGGGGCCGCCGCGCAGGCGCGCCCGGCCGGGGGAGGGGGCCGGGCCGGGGCAGGCCGGGAAGGAGGGAACGGGGCCTGGCGAGGCGGCGGCAGCGGAGCCGGCGGGATCGGCACCGGGAGCACCGCGATCGGTACAGCGATCGGTACCGCGATGGGCAGCAGCGCCCCGCGCCCCGGGTGCCTCGGCGGAGGAGGTGCGGCCGCTGCGGTGCGGAGGCGCCGGGCCGGGAGGTGAGGGGAGAGCGGAGCGGGGGCTCTGAGGGGGCGCGAGCGGCGCGGGGCGGGGGCGGGCGGGGAGCGGAGCGGGAGCGGGGCCTGCTCTGCCCGGCGGGTCCCGGGCCTGCTCTGCCCGGCGGGTCCCGGCCCTGCTCTGCCCGGCGGGTCCCGGCCCTGCTCTGCCCGCGGGTCCCGGCCCTGCTCTGCCCGGCGGGTCCCGGCCCTGCTCTGCCCGCGGGTCCCGGCCCTGCTCTGCCCGGCGGGTCCCGGCCCTGCTCTGCCCGCGGGTCCCGGCCCTGCTCTGCCCGGCGGGTCCCGGCCCTGCTCTGCCCGGCGGGTCCCGGCCCTGCTCTGCCCGGCGGGTCCCGGCCCTGCTCTGCCCGGCGGGTCCCGGCCCTGCTCTGCCCGGCGGGTCCCGGCCCTGCTCTGCCCGGCGGGTCCCCGCCCTGCTCTGCCCGCGGGTCCCTGCTCTGCCCGGTGGGTCCCTGCTCTGCCCGGTGGGTCCCTGCTCTGCCCGGTGGGTCCCTGCTCTGCCCGGCGGGTCCCGGCCCTGCTCTGCCCGGCGGGTCCCGGCCCTGCTCTGCCCGGCGGGTCCCGGCCCTGCTCTGCCCGGCGGGTCCCTGCTCTGCCCGGCGGGTCCCTGCTCTGCCCGCGGGTCCCTGCTCTGCCCGCGGGTCCCTGCTCTGCCCGGCGGGTCCCGGCCCTGCTCTGCCCGGCGGGTCCCGGCCCTGCTCTGCGCGCGGGTCCCTGCTCTGCCCGGCGGGTCCCGGCCCTGCTCTGCCCGGCGGGTCCCTGCTCTGCCCGGCGGGTCCCTGCCCTGCTCTGCCCGGCGGGTCCGGCAGCAGCGGCAGCGCCGGGCAGGACTGTCCGCGGACGGACAGACGGACAGACGGACAGACGGACGTGCAGCACAGAGCACCCCTCGGTTGCGACTCCCGGTGCTCCCCGGCTGCAGCTCCCGGCCGTGCCCTCCCGTCCCATTCCCGGAGCGTAGGGCAGTGCTGCCTTGTGGTTTCGGTTGCTGTTTTAAGTCGCCTGTGCAGTCTGGTGTGAAGTTTATTTCCGCTTTCTCTTTTTTATTTTTATTTTTTTTCCCTAGGCAGCCTCTTGCAGCTTGGCCATCTCATGTCTCATTTCAGTGCTACTGAACTTGGGTATTTTAGTTTTTCTCTTGATGATCACTTTTTGCAACAGAACAGTTCTCAGGTCCAGCTGTGTTTTGGCAGGGTGACATCTCACGGTATTGGAAGGATGGAAGGTTTTACAGGAGTGTCTGGCATCCTCTAGTTTAGCACTAAGGGAACCTGCACGGCTGTTGTTTCCCGGTATCTGTTGATTCCCTGCTTAGCTCTTGAACGTGGATCTGATTATAGAAGTCCCAGCTCTCTAGTCATCTAAAATATTTATTGGCTTGTTAAAGAGAAGCACACCTGCTGCTGTGAAGCCAAGATTTGTTTCAGAATTCTGTCACAGGACTCTACTAGCCTACTTTAACAGAAGACTATAAAGCTGATTTTACCATGGAAAACAGGCCATAGCAAGGCAGTGGCAGCTCATTCAGAACAGGGAACCATATTCCTTTAAAGCATCCAGGTATTTCTTGTGAATACTTTGTGGATGATCAGCTGTGAAAAAGGTTAGTTTGGGCATGTTAGAGCCTCACGAAGGTGGTTTGGCAGTCCCTTGGGAGGAACTCGTACGGCAGGATAACAGTGTGATGTCTCACACTGCTACCCCAAAAGGACATTCAGTGATGCTTAGAAAGTGGGAGTTTTGGGAAATGGTGGGTGGAAATGCTTTCAGGCCATGTAATTAAAATGAAACGAGCTGCCAGAGGAGATGATCCAGCAAGATTTAAAGCAAGCAGGTATTTGTGTGAGCACCAGCACGGCCAAAAACACTCTGAGAAGAGATTAAACGTGTGACTCAGAGTTCAAACTGATCTTTATGGCAATGGGAACTGGCCTTTTCTGTGTAACAGAATATCAACATTTGTTTTTCACGGTGCCTTGTGCTCTCCTCCCGTTCCTTGGTGCTGAATTAGGGAGAAGGGGCTGCACTGGCAGGAATGAGAATATGGAAAATCATTTTGCTGCTGGTGTTGCTGTGCAGGGAGAAGTTCAAAGGTCCCCTGCTGCACCCTGCTCCCCACAGACACAGCCCTGTACCCCAGCACAGCTTTGGCTGCGTTGGGAAGTGTAAAATCCTGTGCCAGCTCAGCTTTCAGAGCTCAGAATGTGTCTGGGCCAAGGGCTGGGCTGGCAGCAGTGGGCTTCCCCCTGCCAGAGCATTTGGGCTCCCCTACACTGGAGGAGTGTTTGCCTCACTTCACAGAGAAGCTGTCAGAGCAGTGCCCGTTCTGCAGTGGGATCCTCACTGCTCCATTCCTCATGGTTTAGGGTTTCCTCTTTCCCTGGAGCCCTGCAGAGCCCTTCACTGTGTGTTTGTACACCACATTCTCCAGTGTGCTGCAGAGTGAGCTCCTGGTTGTGCAGAGCTCCTGGGTTGTGCAGTGCCTTGGGCAGCTGTTGGCAGCATCTGCAGCTCAGGCCTGGCTGGGGTTTGTTCCAGTTTCACTTTAACTTCAGCATCTGGCACTTCTCAGCAAATTCAGGAGTCTTCTTTGGGTTTTTATCTTGCTCTTGCCCATTTGCAGTGTCTGCTGTTCCTTTTGCCCGTCTGAAGGGAATCGATGACTTTGAGCAGAGTGAAGAGAGCAGCAGCTCCCAGGCTGTGCTGCAGCTCCCAGGCTGTGCTGCAGCTCCCAGGCTGTGTTGCAGCTCCCAGGCTGTGCTGCAGCTCCCAGGCTGTGCTGCAGCTCCCAGGCTGTGCTGCTGCTCCCAGGCTGTGCTGCTGCTCCATCCCCGTGTCTGGGAGCCAATCTGGCTGGCCAGGAGCAGCTCCAGACTGGCTGTTCCCACTGCAGCTGACAGCAGCAGGGATTCATCTGCTCCCAGTCCCACACAAACACACGGGAGCGAACCTTGTGTTGGATCTGGCACAGCACAGCTCTCCAGAGTGGCATGAGACATTCCTCCAGGGATGGAAACACAGCCACGAGTCAAACCCAGCTCTGGGAAACTGAACTGCAGGTTACCCATGCCAGAAATCCCAGTGTGGCTACACGGGGCTTCATATAGGTTGAGGAGTTGGAGTATTATGGTTTCTATATTGGCATACAGAAGTTCAGGCATAAATGTCATTACTCTGTTTCTGGCTGGCTTGAAAATTCCACTGCACTCTCATGAAGAGGGAGAGATGGCCCCAGTTGGTTTTGTGGGTTTGTTTTCCTGTTTGATTTCAACTACAGAAATCTGGTCTCTGTCCCAGAGCCAGCTGGAACAGCAGGACACTGCTCCTCCTTACAAAGTGCCTAATCTCACATTTCCTATTCATCACAGCCAGATTTTTGATGCTATCAAGTATTTTGGTCGGGCTCCTGAAGGAAGGGTCCCAGGTTACTTCAGCTGGAAGTTCCCTGGGTGCCAGGTTACTGAAAGCTTTGTGTCTCTCCTGGAACTGCAGCTGACAGATCTATGGCATGAGGAAATTCTCCTTACTAGGGAGAAAGGAGAAAATTTTCAGATAGAGAATTTCTTCAGAGGTGTGTGTACAGGGCAGTGGGTCCTGCTGAGGACCTCCAAAAGCACCACATGAACCAGCAGCATTAAATCCAGTGTGCAAACTGCAAACAGGGGCAGGCAACAGATTTACAGAGAAAACCTTTTGTACTTTCTGTATGTACTTCTGCAGAACACTCACAGGCTCTTCTGTCCTGCAGGCTTTGGCTTTCCCACTGTTGGGTTTGCATGTATGAAAATGTAAAATGGTAACATTGAATAAAATCCACAAACCATTAGCTCGTGTCTGTCTTCTTGTCACTAAAGTATCTTTAGTTCTTCGTGGCTATTAAAATGCTGAAAAACATGGGGGTTGTTTCATCCAGAAATGGGTTTGACTTTTTTGGCAAGATCCTGCCCATCAGCTTGGTTTCCCTCATTTCAAAACAGTAACGGGTTCATCAGTGATTCTTTGTTTTTGTGGGAGCCGTGTGACTTTGGGAAAGCTTTGGCAGAGTCTGTTTGCTGCAAACCTCCCAAACTGGGCAGCTAGGACTGGCTGGGATAACTGGAGTTGTTCCTCTGGCTGCTGGGTGGAGGTGCCTGCATTTCTGACACTGCCTGAACTCATCCCTCAGCCTTGGCAGTGGAATCTCCTTGTTTGAAACGCATTGCCACGTGGATCCACAGGGATTTGTAACCGGAGCCTCAGCCAGGACGGGCTGTGCTGGAGCTACCTGGGTGTGTTGGTTGGATCAGGGCTGGGCCCTGCTGGGAAGAGCCTTTGTTGGGTCTGGGTTGTGAGAGGCACCGGTTCCCAGTGTGGCTGAGGGAAGCAGCTGCTCGGGATCTGTCAGCCTCGTCTGTGCTGCCACTGCCATGGCAACGGGAGCTGCTCCACACCAAGGGATGGCACAGCAGCACTTCCACAACAAACCCGAGCTGCTTTGTGCTGCCGGGCTCAGAGCCCCGCTGCTGCTGCACAGCCTGCCTGGGGGGAGATGCTCCAGCCCCCTCCTCAGCTCTGTGGCCTCCTGGACCCTCAGCAGCAGCCCCTGCTCCTTCCTGAGCTGTGGAGCCCAGAATTAAACACAGAACTCCAGCTGTGGTCACACAAGGGTGAAGCAGAGTAATCACTCTGATGGAAAGAGGAGAAAAAGAGGAAACATGGACTGCAAAGGAAAAGGCAGAGAAGGAGGAGCATGGAGCCCACCTTCAGCACAAGAGGGATGTCCTGCTGCTGGGCAGGGAAGGGAAAAGCAGCTGAAGCTGTGAGTGCAGAATGGTCTCATCTCAACATTTCAGCTCCTCATTTCAGGGTTTCCCCAGGCTGTGCCCTGTGGTGCTGCTCTGCTTTGGACAATGTGGGGTTCAGCTGGGACAGGACACAGCACTGTGCTGGAGTTCCCCTTTTGCAATGCAGAAACTGGGGGGAAATTTTTTGCCATTGATACTTGAAGTAGTAATAAACTGTCTTAAAAACCCAGAACATAATTGTACGAGCATTGAACTTTATTTAAGAGGTTCACTGAGCTGGCAAGGAGCAAACCTGACCCGTTACTTCAGCCCAGAGCACAGGGATGAGCTCAATCCCCTCATCAGGGCCTGCACCCTGTGTCCACAGGAGCCCTTGGGGGAGCAGGGGGGACAATCCCCACCCTTCCCACCACTGCAGAACAATGGAATCATCTCCATCAGTTCTGAGAGTGCCTGAACACAGAATACAGAAAAGGGTCTGTCTTACAGATCTGATGGAGAAAACCAAACTGGGGGATGTGGTGGGTGTTGAGGATCAAGGGATGGGACTGGAAATGAACTGGGGTGGCTGGAGCTGGGATGGACACTCTGGGACAGCACCCACAGTGTGTTTACCTGGGTAAGGGCTGGTCCTTCCATCGAGGAGCTGCTGGAGATGTCTCTCACTGGCACACTCACCCCTTTCACACAAACATTTCCTACAAGCTGCAAATTATTTGTATCACCTTTTAAATGGAGCTATTAGCTGCACAACTCTTTTGGGATGTATGGAATTACTCAAGTCCAGCTCTAGCTACGAGGTGTGGTCACTGTACAGGAGCTCAGTGGGATGTGCTGCTGGCTGGCAGTGAGGAAGGAGCAGTTCCTGAACTGTTCAGTTGCCAGTCCCTCTGATGTTCAGTCTCACTGCTGTACAAACCCCAGCACAGGGAGCAGCAGCTCTGCCACACAGGTGGGACTGTAGAAAAGGAGTTCTTGGCTGTACATGGCTTCCACAGTGGCTTTGTTACATCAGGTACAAACTGTACAAGTTCTCCAGGTTCCAAGTGTTCCAAGTGGCAGAAACAGTTCAGCCTGTGTTCACAGACTGGGTTTAAGTGTAGAGATGATTACAGGTAAGGACCAGGCTGAGTAACCAGCTCCATATAACAGCAAAGATGTGGGTTTAATACAACCTGCAACAGTACAAATATGTACAAATGTACAGAGGGGTCCTCTCCTCCTGCTGCTCAGCACCGGATCCTCAGCTTCCTTGGAAGGAGGGAACACTGGAGTGAACAGGTCCAGTCCTGCAGCACCTCTGGTTCTGGGTTGAGCTCTCTGGCAGGGCCTACAGGACCCCCTCGCTGAGGCGGGACTTGCCGTAATCCCCCAGGTCGTTCTGCAGGTCTCGCTCCTCATCATCTGCAATTACACATCTGATTAGACTGCAGTCAGAATGCTCACAGCACATCTCATGTGGTGTCACTGAACAAACATCCGAATGTAGGTCCTAGGATGTGCTGCTGAAGGGCCCAGCCCTGAGCTGGCCAGGCTGGTGGCAGGATGGGGTCAGCAGGGACAGGATGGGGTCAGCAGGGACAGGATGGGGTCAGCAGGGACAGGATGGGGTCAGCGGGGACAGGACGGGGACAGCGGGGACAGGACGGGGTCAGTGGGGACAGGACGGGGTCAGCAGGGACAGGACGGGGTCAGCAGGGACAGGACGGGGACAGCAGGGACAGGACGGGGTCAGCGGGGACAGGATGGGGACAGCAGGGACAGGACGGGGTCAGCGGGGACAGGACGGGGTGAGCGGGGACAGAACGGGGTCAGTGGGGACAGGACGGGGTCAGCAGGGACAGGATGGGGACAGCAGGGACAGGATGGGGACAGCGGGGACAGGATGGGGACAGCGGGGACAGGATGGGGACAGCGGGGACAGGACGGGGACAGCGGGGACAGGACGGGGTCAGCGGGGACAGGACGGGGACAGCAGGGACAGGATGGGGACAGCAGGGACAGGAGGGGACAGCAGGGACAGGATGGGGTCAGCGGGGACAGGACGGGGTCAGCGGGGACAGGACGGGGTCAGCGGGGACAGGACGGGGACAGCAGGGACAGGATGGGGACAGCAGGGACAGGACGGGGACAGCAGGGACAGGACGGGGACAGCAGGGACAGGATGGGGACAGCAGGGACAGGACGGGGACAGCAGGGACAGGACGGGGACAGCAGGGACAGGATGGGGTGAGCAGGGACAGGACGGGGACAGCGGGGACAGGATGGGGTCAGCGGGGACAGGACGGGGACAGCAGGGACAGGAGGGGGACAGCAGGGACAGGATGGGGTGAGCAGGGACAGGAGGGGGACAGCAGGGACAGGATGGGGACAGCAGGGACAGGACGGGGACAGCAGGGACAGGACGGGGACCGCAGGGACAGGACGGGGACAGGATGGGGACAGGAGGGGGACAGCAGGGACAGGATGGGGACAGCGGGGACAGGACGGGGTCAGCGGGGACAGGATGGGGACAGCAGGGACAGGATGGGGACAGCAGGGACAGGAGGGGACAGCAGGGACAGGACGTGTCCAGCCCAGCTGGCAGTGCTGCAGGGCAGCCCCAGCTCCCAGCCTGCCTGAATTCAGACCCTGCAGCACTCCCACACCAGCTGCTGGCTCTGACCCTGCAGCACTCCCACACCAGCTGCTGGCTCTGACCCTGCAGCACTCCCACACCAGCTGCTGGCTCTGACCCTGCCCAGCAGGCTTTCAAACCCCTCTACAACCCAGCTCCTGCTCAAAGTGCCAGGCCCAGAGGGGCTCCACAAGGCTCCACAGAGGGTGGGAGCTTCAGGGGCTGGCACAGGGAAGTCACTGGGACCCCTTCCACACCAAGGCCTCCTTCCCTCCAGAAATGAAAAACCCTAAAAGTTCCATTTCTTCCAACCAATAAGCTTTTCCTGCACCTCAGAGCTATTCCCTTATATCAGGAAAGGCTCTTGCTCACAGCAAAGGAAATCCAAGTGGAGCTGCCTGGAGCTCTCCACCCCTCACACCCAGGGCCAGGCAGGGCCTGAGGAGCTGCTCCAGCAGCAAAGGGCAGGAGCTCACCTGCCTGACACAGGTTTGTTCTGTAGGAAGTGCCATGGCAGCACCTGGACACCCTGCAGTTGCTCCCCTCACCCCTCACAGACATTTCAGAAGCTGCCACCTTCCAACATCCCCTTGCCCTTCAGCAGGTGCCTGAGGGAAGGAGGCAGGCTGGGTGCTGCCCTGCCCCAAAGAACACCCCCCAAACTGGGTATTTCCCTGGATAATTTCCATCTAAGCCCACACATTCCTGGAGGCAAGAGCAGCCACGTGGAACCGGTGGCTTTGCAGCACGTGCCACGGGCTTTGTTCAGCCTGATGCACACCCAGCTGATGTTTTCCTGACAGAAATTCTCGTTCATTTTCCCCCTTCCCTAAACAATTATAACCCTCCCTTCACCCCCCCTCCCCTTCTGCTCTCTCCTGCCCTGCAGACAATCAGTGCAAAGCCTGAAGCAATCTCCTTTTCTGGAATACTGCCCCTGGAAGCTCCAGTGGCCACACTCAAGTCACAGCTCAAGCCAACACAACAGGTTATAAAGGAACAACAGAACGAAGCTTGGGAAATGTGGTTTGAGGCAGTAACACACTCTGCTCAGAGCATCCCTCAGGGAGAAGCTTCCAGAAGTCACCCTTTACCCTTAACTACCAGCTCTGGGTGCAGTCTGTCTATACAAAGAGGGGCTCATCAGCAAAAGGATCTTCCCCAAGTTCAGATTCCAGACCACCAAAGCAGGGACCCTGCAGGGCCCCCACCTGGAAGGGAAATGCTTTTATGGGGTTTTGTGTCAGTCAGAGCTCTGTTTTTTCAAACACCACTCACACTGCCAGTTACACAAGCCCAGTCTCTGGGGTTTTACAATTTCCCAGCACTTAGAGCTGGATCACACACAAGTGGCACAGGGGAATGGTGCCCATGTCACTGCACTGTCCATGGCACCCCTGCCCGAGCCAGCAGGGCTCTGTGAAGGCCCCAGAGCCAGCTACTCACTGATGGAGAGCACAGAGCTCTGAGGGGGTGAGGGCTGTGTGGGACAGGGACAGGGACCTGCATCCCTGCACATGTGGCAGCCACCCATGGTCTGCCTCTGCTCCCAGGGACAAGGGACAGGACAAGAGGAAACAGCCTCAAGCTGTGCCAGGGGAGGCTCAGGTTGGATATTGGGAACATTTCTTCACAGCAAAGGTTGTCCAGAGCACAGAGCAGCAGCCAGCACAGACTCAGCACAGCTACAACTGCCAGAGCTGCATCCTGAAGCCCAGGTAAGGAACTGCTGCAGAGAGGAGCTGGGCAGGAGCCACTGCTGACCCAGGGAAGGGACTGAACCATGAACCCCCAGGCACAGGACTGAGTGTCTGAGGGGCTCAGGGACACCACCAGGGACATGCCATGGCCCCAGCAGGGACAGCAAAGTGCCATGGCAAGGACACTGGCAGCTGCAGCAGGCTGCTCTGCACCCCTGGGCCCTTGCAGGATGAACACAAACCCCTCTGAGCTCTGAGCACAGGGGCACAGAGCAGCCTGCAGCTGGAGCAGCAGGCACTGCAGCTCATTAGGGAGTGAATTAATCACCCAAGGTTGTGTCCATCCCATTCTTTCACTTGTGCACAGGTTCCAAATGGCAGCCCAGGCCAGGCTGCTGACACTGCATCAGCTCATGCTCACTGTCAGCTGCTCCTTCTGCCTCTGCCATTCACTTGGCTTAGATGTCAGTTAAATACAGTGCCTGAAAAAGCCCCAGCTAAAAACTTCTTAACTTACATAACCCACATTGTGAGAGTCAAAATCAGGGGGCCAGAAGGAATTTCCTGGTTTTCCTCCTCTACATTTTACATTTCCATTTAACTGGAAATATCTCTACCCAACAAAGCCCTACTGCCATGCAGCCTGTCACAGCTGTCCCCAAACTGCTGGGTGACACAGCTGTCCCCAAACTGCTGGGTGACACAGCTGTCCCCAAACTGCTGGGTGTCACAGGGACCCCCAAACTGCTGGGTGACACAGCTGTCCCCAAACTGCTGGGTGTCACAGGGACCCCCAAACTGCTGGGTGACACAGGGACCCCAGACTGCTGGGTGACACAGCTGTCCCCACACTGCTGGGTGACACAGGGACCCCAAACTCCTGGGTGACACAGGGTGGAGAATCACACAAGGCAGGCAGAGTAAGCAAGGCAGGCAATGCAGGAGCCACGTGCAGGACAGGGAGGGGCCATGCACACACAGGTGTTAGGCAGCACTGCATCAGAGTCCAAGGAGGGTTAGCAGAACACCACAAGCCTGTTGAATCTGTGTATAATGCACAAAGTGACACCTGAACCACCACCTGAGGCCTCACTGCACACCAGCTCCAGGAGGTGTCACAAGAGCAGCAGTCAAACCACTTTGTTCCTCTAGAAAATTTAGGAATGTCAAGGCCCAAAGCTCCCCCAGCCAGGGGCCAGAGCTGGGGGTTTGGGTAAAACCATGTCTGGAATTTAGAGTCTTGCTTTTCCTAGCAGGAACTGCAGACCTGCAGTGATTGCCAAACCCCTCTCACTCCACACTGCTGTCCCACAGAGAGAGGGACCAAATTTCAAAATTGTTTGCTCTGTCTGAGCAATTTGTGATCAGCTAAAGCAGAGAGGCTTTACACAAATTCAACAAGTAACTCAGCATGGATTTATCACAATGGGATGGAGGTAAGGCCCAAGCTCACCTTGGACGTCTTCTTCTCCACCATCACCATCCTCTTCCTCATTGTAAGCCAGCTCAGCCTGTTTGTCTGCCTCATACTCACCCACGTTCCCATCATCCCCATTATAATCTGCCAGTTTAGAACCCTGCTGGGGGTCCACAGGGGATTCATTCTCATCAAAGAACCGGCCTGTGGAGTAGGAAAGGAGTGAGTCAGCAGCAGAGAGGAGAGAAACAGGAGATCCCACACAGAGCAGGTGGAGGCAGCAGAAAGGGGGAGAAGGGACAGGGGCTGGGCAAGCTGGAGCTGCGCTGTGCAGGTGACACCTCTGTGCCACCCTGGTGACACCTGAGTGTCCCACAGCTCCTCTGTGCACAGGGCTGGGGTGAGAGCTCCATCCTGGAGTGCCCCCAGGCACCACCAGCAGATTTCTCAGAGAGCACAGAGCCCTGCACAGGGTCAGTGTGGGTCAGGGTCAGTGTGAACCTTTCCTGAGGGCTGGCACTTTGGATCTGCAGCCACCACTGCCCTGGCAGTGCCTGCAGGGGGGCACAGGCCTGCCCTCACTGCTCTGCTGCCCTCTGCTTTCCCAGCAAGCTTGTACAGCTTTCTAAATGTTCCAAACCCAGTATTCTCATCTCCCAACAAAAAATTAAGAAGGGTCTCAGATCCTGGAACAATGCACAAGAAAAATGGGAATCAGCTGGAAATGTGGAATGAGCAGACAATTAAACAGTGAGAGATCACTGGTGTGATGTCAGCTCAGAGCTGGCCTTTAATGGGATACAGGGAGATCTCCTCCAGCCCAGTGCTTGAGGGAAGCAGCTCTGAGTCTGCAGAGCTCGCTGGCCTGAAGGTTGTGGATAAATGGAAAAATGGAATTAAAGTGTGATACAATTCTTACACACTGGGCACCAAGGCTGCCAGGGCAGGTGATGATTCCCAGTGCAAGCAACTAATGGAGAAGTAAAACTGCAGAATGATTTCAGCATCAGGATTAAAAATGGACAGATGTGAAAGTGAGATTGTCCCCTGGAACAGTGTGTATAAAAGCCAGGACAGAGGCAGCACCATCCTGCTTCTCTGTGTGGGGGAAAAGCAGCAGAATCACACCTAGCACAGCCAAACATACAGAACACCAGTTCCAGGCATTTTCATAAAACAAACCAGGAAAAAAACATGATCTGTTTAAAAATCCAAAGTCCCATACATCATTCATGCCTGTTCACATCTGATGCAGTGATCTGCTGGTATTTCTGACTCTGCATTATGTACAAAACCCAGGCAGGGCAGGGGGATCTGCACATGAGAAACCCAAACTGAGCCATGGAAGACAAGGGCATGGACCCAACTTCCAGCAAAACCAGCCTGTGGACAGCCAGAGAACTGTGACAAACAAGCACTGCAGGAACTGAAGCTGACAGAAGGAAAGGGTGAAGCTGATGGAGAGATCCCAGGAAATGCAGCAGCCCCACAAAGGGCCAGACTGAGCTCAGGGAGCACAGCCAGGCTGGTGAGCCCATCCAGAGCCACCCTGCTCTCAGTCACCAACACCCACCATGGGAGCTGCACAGCTGGGCCAGAGCTGGGCCTGAGCTGGGCCCCTCCATCCCAGGGTGACTTTGTCACCAATGAACCTTCCTGAACAGCCACTGACCACGAGGACAGACCCTTGCACAAACCTGGATGAGCTGTTTCCTTTGGTGATTATCTCTCCCTCACTGCACCATTAAAACTGCAATCTGAGTTATTCCAAATATGAAGGAGCAAAGAACAGAGATCCCTGGGACAATTCCTGACTCTCAGGTACCCCCTCACAGCCTCCAATGGAGAAATTTCCTTCTCAGCTCCTGCCTACACAACCACCCCTCACCACTCAATCCGTGACCAGGGAAGAGAGACAGTCCAGGAACAAACCCCACAACTGAAATGAGAAGTTCTCACTCCACAAGTCTCTCCCAGAAGCTGCTTTGATAAAACAACGAGCCTTGCACACCTCAGGATGCACAGAGTGGAAGCCAGGCCTGCCCAGGTTCTGTGACAATTTGTAATACACTCATCCCTGCTCCATCACAAAGTTCCACAAGTGATATTAGAACAACCAAAGTTTTCTCAGTTTTGGCTGAACTCTTACAATATTGTCCAAAAAGTGTACTGAAGTCAAGTAATAAAGTAAAGTGAGTAACTCAGCATCCTGCATGTATATCAAAGTTCTGACTAACCAATTTAACTGTGCAGTAATTTCCAAAAACACCTTAAATTCCAATGAGGAAATAATTTTTAAAATAACTGAATGTACATGTGAAAAGTAACACATCAAAGCCTATCTTTTACCCAGGAACACATTACATTCCTTCTCAGGCTCCCTCTGCAATGGTCCCTATTTTCCAGACAGGCACTTACACAGATAAAAAAGGGAGGGAGTTTTTTAATACATGGAGGTGTGTGACATTGGCCAACTTACTTTGCTTAATCTTCTGCAAGTCGCTGACTCTGCTCTTTGGGACTCTGAGCTGCTCTGGCTCAATCTTGTGCTCCTTTGGGGCATCCACATTTTCTTCAAAATTCAGGTGCTGGAGAGAGTTTGGAGGGATCTGCTTGGCAATGTCAGCATTCCCATCACTGTCACTGGGCAAACCTACAGTGCCAAAATGGGAAATTACCCTCAGAATTTGACAGAACAAGGAACCTGCAGTGCAGGCTCAACCTGATACTCTCTGACCTTACAGTGACTTGATCCACAAGCACAGAGTTTATTTTCTTTGGGTTTGTCTCTCTCCTAACTGCAATTCCTCCAAACCCTTTCACTCTCAGTTCTCACATCCTAAACCTTCCCACATCACCCTCAAGTGAGCTGTCCCCATGGACAGGACACTGAGCAGGGACAGGAATGCTGGTTTATCTCATTGTGGCTCCAAGAGACAACAGCCAACCCCTGAGGGCTGCAGCCCTAATTAATACCCTAAGGAGGAACTCTCAATTCAATTACTCTGTCCACTGGAGGAATCTTGAAGCACTTACCTCTGAAACTTCTAACTCAAATTTAGCTGTGATTGGTTAAAAGGCTCAGAAATTATTGGTGTGGAGGGTACAAGAAGAGCTCAGACAACAGCAGCCCAAGTGCCTCAGCCAGGTAAAAACACAGCCTTGGATGCTGCAGAAATTTATCCTTGGTCTTCTCCTTGTAACCAAAACATTGCCTTGTCACCTGCTGACAGGAATTTTACCTGGTGCCAGGTTTGGAGCATGGGGCTGCTCAGTTGGAAGATTGATTACAGACTGATGGCCTTCACCTTTAGGAGCTGAAATGAGTGGCTTCTTTAAAGCTGGAACAGAACACAGGGACAAAAGCATTAACAGGAAACAAACACACTGTTTACCTGGCCTTGCTCTAACAATCCTGTAAACTTCTACTTTTTAATGATTTCCTTAATGAAAATATAAAAGGTAAGATTTCAGGAGGGGCATTTTCCAAAACATTCCATTTTGAGAATTCAAACCTCTAAGGCACACTAGGAATGATCTGATTTTACACCCCACTTGAATTTTATTACCTCAGAGAGATTTTAAAAGTCTGCACTCACTGTGAACCACATGGTGTTCACACACAACATCTACATCACCAAGACCCAAATGAGAAAGAATGAAGAGTATTTCTCCTAACCAGTGGGAGTATCTTCAGCTTTAGCAGGGTCATTATCTTCTATTTCAGGCATGCCTGCATCTCCTCCTGGTTTGATCTTCTCTGCAAGGCAAGAAAAGGATATTGTGCTTTACTAACCCTTGGGTGTGAAGTGTGAATTTCCCTCTTGTGGAAGGCTCTGACTTAGCACAATCACTGCAGCTGATCAATGTATCTGAGCCAAACAATTCCTTCTCCTTCAGAGAAAGGCAAAGGATGCAGCACAACTGGCCTGTTCTCTACCACAAATGTACAAAAAAAGGAAATACCTTTGCCATTTGCAACATGTTCTGAAGGCTCCTCGTTCTTCACTGAGTCTTTATCTTCCACCTCTGCAACAGCCTCAGGTGCTGCCTGCTCACCATTGCTGGGGCTGACTGCAGTGTCTTTACTGGACTGAATCTTTTGTGTGGCCTGCTAGAACAAACGAGGAGACAACATCAAACACTCCCCTGGAAATCACAAAATAAACAGCCTCAAATGCAAGATTACTTTGGGTAAGCAAAACTGCATTTATGGATTCAGTGATCACCAAAGGCAAGGAGCAGAGCACTCTGCACACAGCTGGGCACCTGGAAACACAACTGGACAGACCAGACCCTGTGCAGCACAGCACAGCTGCAGGACACCTCTGCTGCCACACACAGGTGTCAAACACAACAAAACCAGGTTAAGGTAACAGCAGCCCTAAGCCTCAGGTCAGAGCCCTGAAACAACCCTGGGCTGTAAGAGGAGATGTGACAAAGCTGCTCTCAGTCTGCCTCATTACTGGAGGTG
Organism: Catharus ustulatus; assembly: GCF_009819885.2. Lineage (NCBI taxonomy): Eukaryota > Metazoa > Chordata > Aves > Passeriformes > Turdidae > Catharus > Catharus ustulatus. The sequence goes on from NC_046232.1 coordinate 21,179,228, forward strand.
TTTACAGAAGTAAGGAAACAGAATTTAAGCATCTGTTTGCAGGAGAGAGGCTCAAATTCTACTGGCAGCCTGTTAGATGCAATCACACCTTGATCAGAATTTGCTTCACATGAGCACTGAGGCCTCACAGAGCTCAGGCTCCCTCTGCAGTGACCTGGGCAAGGTGAGAGAACACAGATCCCACCTGGAGAGCTGAGCAGGACATCCATGTTACAGCATCAACTGCCATCTTCAGCATGGAGGAAGGCTGAGCAGGGCACAGAACCTGGCCCCAGCTCTGAGCTCAGCCCACTGGTCAGACAGCAGGCAGATTTAGATCTCTCCCACTAACACCCACTCAGGGGATACTGAACACAAAGGTAGAGAAGGAATTCCCCAGGCCTCCACACCTCTGGGGCAAACACAGCCTGGGGGCTCTCCTCATTCAGCACAAACTTTCTTGGCATTACCTTTTGTTCCCGTGCAATTTGGTCCATTAATTTCTTGATGTTCTCTTCATGCTGCAGTCTCATTTCCTTGATCTGTTGCCCACACTGCAGGCTTGAGGAGAAACACACCGTTAGTTACACTTCATTTCTTGGATCTGCTCTCCCACAAATAAAATAAGGGAGAAAATCTGAAGTGGCACAAAAAGCCAAACCTGAGCTCTAACTAGAATAGCCTGTCCAGGGAGCCTGGTCCTGGCAGGGATATGGGTGGGAATGGATGAGTACAGTAAGAAAGCAGAGCTGGAAAAAAACAGGCACAGAGCCGAAAAAACAGTAAAATAAAGAGAAGGGCCTTGAATATACTTCCTCCAGAAGCTGGAATGCTACCAAAAGGCCAAGCTCCAGAGTTAATCTGTCCACAAATATTAATTCCACTGGGAAAGCAACATGTCTCTCCTGGCTGTCAACAGAGAAGGTGCACGAGTGCCACTATCAGTTACTGCTCCCAACTCAAATGACACCATCTGAATACACAGCCAGCTGCCCCAGCTGCCCCAGCAAGCCACAGCACCAGCCCAGCACCAAACTGCCATGTCCCACAAACACTCAGCACAGCACAGAAGCATTTTATGTGTGTAAAAGTTTCTAACACTTTCTCAAGAGTTAAGGCCTCCTCACTCCTCAAAGCTGCAGGAGTATTTGTTCTCCCTGTTTCCCTACCATCAACTTAAAGGGTTGAAGTCAAATTTCAACCTACACAAGGTGCTTTCAGCTCCAGCTGAAACCAAAGAAACCACACTGCTAGAAAGGCAGCAATTAACAGCACTGGTGACACAGGACTGTGTCCTTTAGACTCCTTCATGTGTCAGTGAACTAAATCTCCATGTTATAAAAAATACATTGACTTTCAAATGCAGAACAATTCCACTAAGTCAAGATCTCCCTTAGCTCCTATCTCACACTGGGGAAGGACACCACAAAGAACCTGGGAGTCAAACAGTGGGCTCAGGCACATCACCAAGTGAGCACACTATGTTTGAGGATTAGACACGAGATGAATAAATAAAATAAAAATAAACACAGTAAATCCAGGCCCCCTCACACCCAGCAGGCTGCACTTGCAGCAGTGCTGAGCTGTACCTGTCATACTCCAGCCTCCTTGTGAGGTAGGTGTTGTTCTTCTTGTACTCGTGCAGCTGATCCTCCTGGCGGATGAACTCCTGCCGCAGCTCCGCCAGTTGTTCTAGCACAGAGCAAACACAGCGTCCACACAAAGGTAAGAAATGGCACACACAGATTCCAGTACTGCTAAGGAAGTGAGAAACTGCTCCAGTTTCATGTCTAGACATACATTAAAGATTCTCAAAGCAATCTGAAAATGCCACTTTACTCATGTATGCCAGATGGCAGCATGAATTAGAGATAAATTCTTCTGATATTATGCCAGTCTCCATAAATGTTTCTCCACCTTTGCATTCAGGAACCCTGCACAACACTGCCTCACTGATCTGCTGGAAATCTCCACAGTTTCCTGAATGGTTCTGTCACTCTGAGTAACACAGAAGTGCTGCCAGGCTCCTCCAGGCAGGATGCTCAAACACTGTCTGCAGTGAGAGCACAAAAGGAGGGGAGGCACCTTCCCACAAAGCCAACGTGGATTTCCTGCCTTCACAGCTGCTCTAGAAGCTCTCCCTGCTCCTCAGGCTACAGATCATGGAGCTCCCTGCTGTTTTAAGCTGCAGCTACACAGATACAGGCAGAACCCACATGTGTTTGTGCATGCATGTTCACATCTGGTCACGTTCTGGCTCACTCTGAGTACAGCAGCAGCACAGGCATTATAATCATGTCTGTACACAACTTCAGAGAGGTGTCCTGGACCTCTCCTAACCCAGCACAACCACCACAGTGTTCCTGCCCAAACTCTACTAAACTGTGTATTTGGCCATGAAAATGATTCCACTGCCTTGTAACTCAGCAGTGCCAGAACTCATTCTTTCTGCACTTACCCACACCAGGCAACAAACACAGTGAGATTTCACATTATGAGATGTCCCAGCACCACCAGACCCTTCCTTCAAACTGCATTCTGCAGCACCTGCAGCTGAAATGCACAACTCCAGGCTCACCCTTTAGCCGATGTATGTCTGCCATCTGATAGGAGATGTTGTTCTGCAGCTTCATCTGCAAGGAAGAGAGGTTGGACAAATACAGGTGAGCAGCAGGCTGGGGAGGGTTTGGGCTGTGAAGACTCAGGTGTGGCTGTTTGCTTGGCAAAGCCAACATATGGGCAGGATTATGGGAGTGACGTGCACAAAGTTCTGTAAATCTGGGAAATGTCTGTTTACTGATTGTAGGTGACATCACCAAACTAAACACTGTGCTCAGGCTTTGCTAACAAAGGCTTACATCTTAATTCCAGAACATATTTCTATCAGAAAAAGTAGATTGTCTGGACTAAAATAAACATGCTGCATCCTGCTACTGTAAGGGGGACAGTAAACAGCCAATGTCAAAGCACAGGTGGATAAAAATAAACACAGCATCAACAGCAAAACCAACTGTTACCTAAGGTATATGATACAATAGAATTGTTATATTTAAACAGATCTTTCATGTGTTGCTGGCTAACATCCTAACACACATTTTATTTTGAGAGGGAATCTCACACCAGTAAAGTAAACAGCTTTTAACTTGGCATTTTCAGTAAGGAAAAAATAGTTACAGTAAGTAAGAAAGGCACACACACAAAGTCCTGAAGTAAAGATGCTTTGTTTTGTCATTACATAAAGACAAAAGCCAGCAGGAACAAAGAGAAAGATTCATGTGTGCAATGCTCTGAGAAAGGGGGTTCAGACCCTGCCTGCCCTCAGGCACCTGGGGTGCTATGGCTGCTCCTGCTGCCCTTCCAGGGGCACACAAAGGGAGCTGCAGAAGGTGCAGAGCAGGGACAAGGTCAGCATCACCTCTGGGAGCAGCACACTGCAGCACACCCAGCCACTCAGCCAGGATGTGCTGGGACACACAGGGGGACACACAGGGACACACAGGGGACACACCTGGACACACCTGGACACACCTGGACACACCCAGGCTGGTTCAGGTCCCCACAGCCCTGAAGTGTCTGTGTCAGTCTCCTCTGTTTCCTGTCAAAAAACCCAAACCACATCTGCCCTGCCTTTAGGACTTCCTCCCTGCACCTGTGCCTTCCCTTTTACCAAATTATTCATTCTTGACATGTATTTCCCACCGTGGCTTTGCTGTCACCAGAGGCTCTCAGGGCAGCCTGATCCATTTGTCCCAGGTGGGTTTGGTCAGACACTGCTGCCCTGGGACTGCAGCCATGCAGGAACTGCAGATGCTGCTTTTCTGCAGCACACAGCATGCATCCAGCAGCTCTGGGCACAGCACAGCCTCCTTGGGCAGCAGGGTTTTGTGCCAGCCTGCAGGAGCCTGGCTGTCCCTGGAGCAGGGCACAGGGAGTGCAGACAAATCCTGAGCCAGGCCCAAAACAAAAGCCAGGAGGGTTCCAGGTAGGGCCTGGAGAGGCACCACCAGGGCTCCCACCTAGGACAGGGCACAGCACTGCTTCACAAGGCTTTTCCCAAAAAAAAAAAGAAAGCAAGAACTGGAAAATTAGAGACAGAGCAGAAAAAAAACAGTAAAATAAACAAAATGGCCTTGGACACATTTCCTCCAAACCCTGGAACATAAATGAAAAGTCCAGCTCCAGTTAATCTGTCAGCATTCATTAATTCCAGCAGGAAGGTGATCTTTAGGTAAGCTGAGCCCTCTGACCACAGGGCTCTGGAAGAGGGACAGAATTCCTCCCCACAGGGCCACTCAAGGAGCCTCCTGCACGACACACGGGGAAGGAAGGGGACACACGGGGAAGGAAGGGGACACAAGGCACCACCAAGCCTCTCCATCCCCACTGTGCAGGTACACCAGTGATTTGTTGTGTTAGTGAGCAAGTATCTCCCCCTCTCTTGCAAAACTCCAGGCAATAATCCCATTTTCCTGTCTTGCACTCCAATGCAGTGGTTTCCAGCAGCACCAGGTGTGTTGTCAGACCCTCACCTGTGAGCTGCTCACACACAAAGCCTTCCCCTGGCTCCTGCTCACCCCATAACCCTGAGCCTGCCTGGGGGAGGGCTGTTGCCTGTGAGCAGGAGCTGGTGGGAACGTGCAGCATTTATCACACAATCTCTCCTTCTGGTGATGCTGAGCTTCAGAGAGAAGTGACAGGATTTATATCCAAACCAGTTCAGCTGACAGCAAATGTCCCTCATCTGAAGGATGGGAAAGGAGGAAGATTTTTCATGATTCATGGGATCTGTTCCACCTACACATGCAAAACCCACAATCCACAGCCACGGCACAGGTCCAGCTCCTCCTAGGCCCCATCCTCCTTCAGTCCAGACCTGTTTGCATTGCTGAGCTCCCAGGGGCTCCTCAGGGCCTTTCCAGGCACTTGGGATGGAGAAAATAAACCCTCTGTAGCCCAGTGAGCCCTGCAGAGGAAAAAACCACCAGAAATCCTAAGCACAGTCATGTGGCAACCCTCCAGTGCTGTCTGAGTTGTGAATCTTGCCGTGTAACAACTCCACACTGCTGCTGTCGAGCTGCAGCTTTGCAAAGCCGGGACTTCCCAAGTTTTGGCAACAAACCCAGCTGCTGCTGGAGGTGTTTGACTGAGCAGCTTCATCCCAGGCGTTTCTGGGCAGCAGGTAAGGGCAGGCTGTGCTCCACAGCTGGCATGGCCATGGCACCAGGCAGGTATGGAAGGAGAGGAGCTCCCTGCCAGCTGGAACCCCTCCAGCAGGGATCCCTGCCAGTCACACCTTCCACTGCGCTTATCCCAAACGGACACAAGGCTGTGGAAAAACCCCAAAGCTACCAGCTCACTGCAGAACCCCATGGAATTCTCAGGGAGCTGATGGTAGCTGTGCATGCAGCACCTGCCCAAATCCCAGGGCAGGCATTGCCCTGCTTGCCTCTGACAGGGTGCTCAGGAAGAGAACAAGACTCTTTGTTTGTTCCAAAGTCCAACAGACCCTCAGGAGCTCACTGCAGGAGAGCAGAACTCCCAAGAATTCTTGGGACAGAACTGAATTTTTGAACTCTTGAACAGAAAATAATGCCTTTTCTGTTTGTTTTTAACCACCAGACACTGGGTCACAGTCCCTGTTTGCTCCCAAGAGCAAACAACACCCTGGTGCAGTGTGACAGGCTCGCTCCACGAGCAGGGACAGGCGGGAGAGCCGAGGGGTTGGCCTTGACTCCAGAGATGCCTGAGCCAAGAGGAAGCTGCTGCAGAAACCAGAGTTGCCTCAGCACTGGGAAAGGCACTTGATTTATGTGACCACAGGGCAAAGAAGCTCAGCTGAGGACAAAGGAGCACAAACAGCACTGACACTGAGAGTCTTCAAATGAGTTTTCCTTAAAGTGAGCCTGAATTTGTTGTGATCGCTTGTTGGGGTTTTATTTCAGCTCCTGCATTTCACAAACAGACTAACATCACAGGTAATGAGCAGACAGACTTGCCAAATTCTATTCTGAGAGAAAAAAAAATTATCATTCAAGCCTTCTTTGGTCAGACACTTTATATCTACTTCTGTTTCTTTGTGATAGACTTTCATTCTCTAAAACAAAGCTTTGTTCTCTACTCTCAGAGAAGTAACAGTCCTTAAATAAAAGTCCCTTAAAGGGTTTTAGAAAAAAAAAATAAACATTGCTGCCACTGAGAAAAGACAATGGCTTACATGGGAGGAAAAAAAGACAGCAACTGTTTTTTGATAAAATCCTGCTTTTCTGGCCACTCAGGGCACTGTGAACATTTTGAACACAAATGAGAGGATGTTCCAAAGCCAGGAGCCCACACAACCTTAACTGGAACAAAGAAGGGAGACACACAGCACACACTGTAGCCAATTAACACCACACTGAGTTTGGGAGGTTTGCTGGGCAGGTTCCTCCACGGCTCTGCCCTGTGCAGTGTCACACTCAGAGTGTCCAAAGTCCAGGCAGATCCCAGGGGACACCACAGGGGTGGCTGCACCTGCTTGTGCCCCAGCTCAGACCTCCATCTCCTCCCCCATATCCTACAGGAACACATCACTCATTTCCAAAAAGCACAAACTCCCTGCTCTAACAGCACCCTTGTCATGCAGTAACTGCCCCCAGAACCTCTGCAGCTGGAACAGCTCTGAGCCCAACCTGTGCCCAGTTTGTCACCTCCCAGAGCACTGAGCGCCTCATCCACACCTCCCTGGGCAGCTCCAGGGCCTGACCACCCCTTCCAGGAAGAAATCCTTCCTGAACTGCGCCTGACTGATAACCTGAATGCTGCCAGGGCAGTTCTACACCCATGGGCAGTGACACCAACACCGAACAGGCTGCGTGCCCTCCTGCAGGCACAGGGGGAAGCACCTTGGCTAAACCCCAACTGCTTTGGAATCACTGAATCACCGAGGCTGGAAAACACCTTTAAGATCATGGAGCCCATGCCATATCCAATTGGAATTTTTTATTGCAATCTACGGAAAGATAAAAATCGAAAATATGTTTGCTGAACCCACAGAGGGTTGGGTTTTAATGGTTCAGCAGGAAACACTAACACAAACTTACTCAGTTTGAGGTAGTCTAACTCTGGAATGTGACACGTACATATTTGGTTTTTTCTGTGGCAACTCAATGCATTTTCTGAGACTGCTCACCCAACGTGTAATAAAAAAGGGCCAGAAAAACAAACCTAGCCAGCAACAACCCTGGAGAGTGTGACATTTCCATAAACCCCAGTGTGAGAACAGTGTTCAATGAGCAGAGAGATGACCTGCATGTAAATCCAGCCCACACGGCCCCTGGGCAGCACTTGTGCGCTGAGCCCGTGAACTTCCCAGCTCAGGGCGGTTATGAAAGCAAAACAGTGAAAGTTGGGGCACTCACTCATCTTCCACAACAAAAGAAATCCCCAGGCCACCCCCACTGAAAGGGCCGGCAGCTGAATTTTCAATGAGCTTGGCTTGTGCAAGCCAAGGAAAATGACACGTTAGTCAGCAGCAGGGTTGTTTGGGTTTTTTTTTCCCTCAAGTACACGCTGGCAGCATAAAAATCAGTGTGCTGTAGCAGGCATTCCAGCTCAGGCTGCTGCTGAGCACCACTCTGGTTTCATTTCCCTTCAAACTGTAGCTTTACGGCTGTGTCTGATTCTCCAACGATCACAAAAGATCAAATATTCTCAGCAGAGAGAAAAAGCTAAAAAACAATAACTAAATTCGAAACAGCCGTCTGGAAACGAGCGATCTCTGGGGATTTTCATTGTTCACAAACACACACACACACACAGGACATCTTCAGCTCTTTTTGGGGACGTTTTCAGAGAGCACAGAGCGCTGCAGCTGTCCCAGCAGCACCAAAGCGGAGCCTGGGGGCTTTGAGCGGCTGCAGAGCTGCGGGGACACCTCGGGGACACGGTGGGCAGGCAGGACCGGCAGCGCCTGGAGCCCCGCAGGGCACCGCTCCCCCTGCCCTTACCTTGCCGTCCTCGCAGCGCTTCACCTGTCCGTCCCTGGCCTGCAGCTGGCTGCTCAGCTGGCTGTAATCCGCCTCCTTCTGCTCCAGCTGCTTCCTGTGCGAGTCCACCTTGCCCAGCAGGTCCGAGTTGCGGCGCTCCAGGCGGCCCCGCGCCACCTCGGTGCGCTGGGCCTGGCTCTGCAGCTCGGCCAGCTCCTCCCGCAGCAGCGCCTGCCGGCTCGCCGCGTTCCAGCAGTGGAAGGCGAGCACGGCGATCACGGCCAGCAGCGCCACGAGCACCAGCGAGGGCAGGCGGCCGCCCCGGCGGTTCGCCCCGAACCCCACCATGGGGGACGCCGGGGGAGGCGGATGGCGGCGGAGCGGGGAAGGCGCTCAGAGAGGCCCGGAGGGTGCGGGGGGTGCGAGGGGAAATCCTGAGGGGGGAAGAGGGAATGACCGGAGGGGAAATGGGGGATCCGTGAGGAGGGGGAGCTAAGGGAAGGGAAGAGGCTCTGAGGCAGGGGATAGGGAAGCTGAGAGGGAAGAGGCCGAGGGCGGTGGCGGCAGAGCGGCGCGGCGCGGTGCCGGTCCCAGCCGAGCCGTGCGGGACCCACCGGCCGAGCCGCCACCGCGGCGCCCCGCCCGCCGCCCGCCCCTCGCGGCTCTCGCGAGAGGAGCCCGCCCGCCCTGAGGCGGCGGGAGGCGGGCGGGGGCACGGCGGGGAGGGAGCCGCGCACGGTCACCGCCAAGGGCATTAAAAACCTCCCGTTGTCACAGCGGGCAGTGCGTGGGGAAACTGCACCATCACAGCCCTGTCCAGCCTGGCCTTGAGCGCTAACAGGGATCCAGCTGTTCTGGGCATCCTGTGCACGGCCTGCCCACCCTCAGGGGGATAACTCCTGCCCGAATCCCATCTAACCCCCCTCTGTTTTAGCGTGAAGCCGTTCTGTGTGCTGGCCCTCCATGCCTTGTCCCTCTCCAGCCCCCCTGGAGCCGCTTTAGGCTCTGGAGGGGCTCTGAGAGCTCTGGAGCCGTGTCGGTGTGAGCCCCCCGAGCTGTGCCGGCCTCCAGGGCCAGAGGCGTTCCCTGAGGGAACAAAGCGCGGCCTCGCACTGAAGTGAGGGCTCGAATAATTCCTTTCATCAGAAACACTCGGATAATGCATTTATTCCTGGGCAGATTGCCTCATACCCCCTTAATGTCGCTGTGCTGCCGGTTCTCATGGGGGAAAATGGGACACAGGGCCGGGCTAGGACATGGAACCAGCTCTGGCCATCGTGAGGGGAGAGAGATCCGAGCAAAGTCAGGATTTGATGTAAAAGGGTGAGAGATCCCAGCAAAGTCAGGGTTTAGTTTGAGGGGAGAGAGATCCCAGCAAAGTCAGGGTTTGGTTTGAGGGGAGAGAGATCCCAGCAAAGTCAGGATTTGGTGTAAAGGGAGAGAGATCCCAGCAAAGCCAGGGTTTGATACAAAGAGAGAAAGATCCCAGCAAAGTCAGGGTTTGGTGTAAAGGGAGAGAGACCCCAGCAAAGTTAGGATTTGGTGTAAAGGGAGAGAGATCCCAGCAAAGTCAGGGTTTGGTGTAAAGGGAGAGAGATCCCAGCAAAGTCAGGGTTTGGTGTGAGAAATCCCAGCAAAGTCAGGGTTTGATGTAAAGGGAGAGAGATCCCAGCAAAGTCAGGGTTTGATATAAAGAGAGAGCAATCCCAGCAAAGTCAGGGTTTGGTGTAAAGGGAGAGAAATCCCAGCAAAGTCAGGGTTTGGTGTGAGCAATCCCAGCAAAGTCAGGGTTTGGTGTAAAAGGAGAGAGATCCCAGCAAAGTCAGGGTTTGATGTAAAGGGAGAGAGATCCCAGCAAAGTCAGGGTTTGATATAAAGAGAGAAAGATCCCAGCAAAGTCAGGGTTTGGTGTGAGAAATCCCAGCAAAGTCAGGGTTTGATGTAAAGGGAGAGAAATCCCAGCAAAGTCAGGGTTTGATGTGAGGGGAGAGAGATCCCAGCAAAGTCAGGGTTTGATGTAAAGGGAGAGAGATCCCAGCAAAGTCAGGGTTTGATGTAAAGAGAGAGAGATCCCAGCAAAGTCAGGGTTTGGTGTGAGGGGAGAGAGATCCCAGCAAAGCCAGGGTTTGATGTAAAAGGAGAGAGATCCCAGCAAAGTCAGGGTTCACTGTGAGCAATCCCAGCAAAGCCAGGTGTGCAGGTGTTCGCCCACACGGAGCTGGGTGAGACTTTGGACTTGGCTTTTCTCCCTGCTCTGGGGTTTAGTAACAGTTCTGCTGCAGAGGGCACAATCCCGGTACCTCCAGCTGCAATTGGTGTGGGAAGGATTTGGGAGAAACAGAAGGGAATCAGTTTTCCTCCTAAAAGAAGCAAAAAGAACAATATTTAAGAAATAAAGTATAAAATACCTCCCTGAGGCACGGCACACGTTGTGCAGAATTGTCGGCTGTGGCGATGGTGTCACAGCTTTTCCCCTTCCCACCTGATTCCACACTTTACATACCAATATTTGCACTTTGGCTGCTTAATTGCTGCTGCACTGACAGCCCATTAATTTGCCAGCCTGCTCTCTGCAGATGGCAGTGCAGATTCACATTCCAAACCCGGCGCTACAAATTTTTCCTCCTTGTGAAGCTGGATAGTCCCAGGGTTTGAGTCTGCCCTGTTCAGCTTGTTCCTTCTGCACTTACTCTGTGCCAGCCTGACTGCTGAGAGCCAGGAAATGTTTGTATAATGGAAATACAATATAAATGTGACAGATTTGAGCTCAGAACTGCACCTGGGTTTCACACACTTTGTACTAACCTGTAAGAGTCAGCTCAAAAACCTCTCAGTGGTGCTTGCCCCTCTCCCGTTTCAGCTGTTGCTGTTGGAATTTGATTGATTTCCCAGCTCCTCAGAGTTCAGGGTCAGAACTGGCCCCTTCACATTTTTTCCGGTTTCCTTTGCATATCTGGGAACTGAGGCCATAGCAGGGAGTTCTCTTCTTCCAATTAATTTGCCGTTTATTTAATCTGTGTTCCATGCCCTGTGATCCTGTGTTCTTCTCCTGGTTGGAGAGGTGTTCCTGCTGCCCCTCCCTGGCTGTAATCTCTCACTGTTTGTGCCTCTGACAAGATCTTGGCTGAATTTTGGCTTCTCTGCCCACAATCGGGTGTGAACAGGGAGATCACTCCCTGGAGCACGTGAGTTGTTTATCCTGAAACAAGAGCTAAGCCTTAATACCTGTATTTATGTGCAGAAAGTGAAGGATCAAAAGAAGAAAATTTATTTGGTCTTGTATCAAAACTTTCCATTTGTCTGCCACTTACCAGATTATTAAACACAAAGGTTATTTAATGAAATAGTACAGTAATTTCATTATTATAAGCTGCACTGAGTATAAGCCGCGCTTCTGGGTGTCAGCAACTTTTCATTCTTTGTCCATACATAAGCCGCACCTGATTATAAGCCCCACATTACAATCCAGGGTGTGATAAAAGGTATCTGTTCTATCACCATCTGTTGAGGGTGGGGACAGTGATCCTTATCTCAACGGCAGATATTCTGCTAATGGGCATCCATTGAAACCAGGCAGGGCATTGCTCTTTATCTTTTCACAGCCCACCCTTCCTCCAGCCAGTCATTTTCTGCTCATGGCCATTGAGTCCCACTGTGGGACTGATAAAATTACTGCATCCCATTGGGAGTTGCTCCAGCCAGGGGGAAGAGCCCAACATTTCTTACCAAGATAAAAACAGAGGTTTTGGGACACTAAGGGAGCCCCTTTCTCCACTGGACTCCAGAGGAAAACCGGATTTCTCCACATCCCCACTGGAGCTCCGGAGGGAAACTGCACCTTGTACAGGAGCACTGCTCCAACTGAGCCACATCTGTCACTGCAGGAGGATGCAGCCACCATGGGATGGGACTGCTGCCAACACCCTGCCTGACGGGTGTCAGGCTGTACTCTGACTGTGTCAGGGTTTGGGGTTTGTTTCTTTGTAGTACTGTATTTCTATTTTAATTTCCCTAGAAAAGAACTGCTATTCCTAATTCCCAGGTTTTTTGCCTGGAAACCCCTTGATTTCAAAATTATAATAATTATATTAATTATATTAATTATAGTAATTTTACAACCATAAGGCGCACCGGACTATAAGGCACACCCCTGGAGAGTCGGCAAAATTCGAACCTTTATAGATCAGATAAGGCCCACCGGACTGTAAGGCGCACTTTTTTTTTTTTTGCAGCGAGGCTCCGCCCCCAGCTCCCCCCGCGCAGTTGCTGGGCGAGGCCCCGCCTCAACCCGGCAGCCATTGGCCCCCAGGCCAGTCCGTACCCGCCGGGGCCGGGGCCGGGGCCGGGGCCGGGGCATGCCCACCGCCCCTCCGTGCCACCTCTCTGGGGCCGAGCTATGGCCACTGCCCCTCCTTACCGCCTCTCTAGGGCCAGGCTGTGGCTGCCGCTCCTCTGTCCCACCTCCATGGGGCCAGGGCGTGTCTGTAGAGGGGTCATCCTGCGTCCACAGAGCTGAGCCGTGCCTCTGGAGGGGCCGGCCCGCTTCCACGGGGCCGGGGGGTGCCTCTGGAGGGGCCAGCCCGCTTCCACGGCGCCGGGGCGTGTCTGTAGAGAGGCCGTTCCGCGTCCACGGAGCCGGGCCGTGCCTCTGGAGGGGCTGTCCCGCCTCCACCTGGCAGCCATGGCCCTGCCGGCTCCCCCCGCAGCTCGCCGCTCTCACTTCCGGGTCGGCAAATTGCTAAACTTTGCCCATCAGATAAGGCACCGGACTATAAGGCGCACTTCCGGGTTCCGGGGAAAGCTTTTTAGTCAAAAGGGTGTGCCTTATAGTCGTGAAATTACTGTAATTATGATTAAAAATGCACTATGTGTCGGGAACGGGGCCGCAATGCATTATGGGTAGGCGGGGCCGCAATGCATTATGGGTAGGGGCCCGCCGCAATGCATTATGGGTAGGCGGGGCCGCAATGCATTATGGGTAGGGGCCCGCCGCAATGCATTATGGGTAGGGGCCCGCAATGCATTGTGGGTAGGTGCCCGCCGCAATGCATTATGGGTAGGGGCCCGCCGCAATGCATTATGGGTAGGGGCCCGCCGCAATGCATTATGGGTAGGCGGGGCCGCAATGCATTATGGGTAGGCGGGGGGCCGCAATGCATTATGGGTAGGCGGGGGCCGCAATGCATTATGGGTAGGGGCCCGCCGCAATGCATTATGGGTAGGCGGGGGCCGCAATGCATTATGGGTAGGCGGGGGGCCGCAATGCATTATGGGTAGGGGCCCGCCGCAATGCATTATGGGTAGGCGGGGGGCCGCAATGCATTATGGGTAGGCGGGGCCGCAATGCATTATGGGTAGGCGGGGCCGCAATGCATTATGGGTAGGGGCCCGCCGCAATGCATTATGGGTAGGGGCCCGCCGCAATGCATTATGGGTAGGGGCCCGCCGCAATGCATTATGGGTAGGCGGGGCCGCAATGCATTATGGGTAGGCGGGGCCGCAATGCATTATGGGTAGGCGGGGCCGCAATGCATTATGGGTAGGGGCCCGCCGCAATGCATTATGGGTAGGTGGGGCCGCAATGCATTATGGGTAGGTGCCCGCCGCAATGCATTATGGGTAGGTGGGGCCGCAATGCATTATGGGTAGGGGCCCGCCGCAATGCATTATGGGTAGGGGCCCGCCGCAATGCATTATGGGTAGGGGCCCGCCGCAATGCATTATGGGTAGGGGCCCGCCGCAATGCATTATGGGTAGGTGGGGCCGCAATGCATTATGGGTAGGGGCCCGCCGCAATGCATTATGGGTAGGCGGGGCCGCAATGCATTATGGGTAGGGGCCCGCCGCAATGCATTATGGGTAGGCGGGGCCGCAATGCATTATGGGTAGGGGCCCGCCGCAATGCATTATGGGTAGGGGCCCGCCGCAATGCATTATGGGTAGGCGGGGCCGCAATGCATTATGGGTAGGGGCCCGCCGCAATGCATTATGGGTAGGGGTCCGCCGCAATGCATTATGGGTAGGCGGGGCCGCAATGCATTATGGGTAGGGGCCCGCCGCAATGCATTATGGGATTGGCAGCGTGGCTCTCCGGCGGGGGTGAACTTTCGGAGCGGCTCTGGTGGCATCTTCACTCAAATTTTGTGCAATTTTGTGCACGAGGGACGTTTCCAAGTAGCCACCGTACGCCAGTAATTATCGCTAATGAGCGCACGTTAATCAGCGGCGCTGCCCCGCTCCCCAGTCCTGCCCCCACGGCACCGAGGTCGGAGGCTCCGCCCTTTCTTCTTCTTCCCCTCCCGCTCCCCTTCCTTCTTCTGTCCCAGTGAGACCCTCTTAGGGCAGCCCCAAAACCGCCACGTTTTACCCCAAAACTGCCCGCCCGGCCGAGGGAGGCCCCGTTTGGGGAGGGGTCCCGTTTTTGGAAGGTCCCGTTTTTTGGGAAAAGTCCCCGTTTTTGGGGAGGGGTCCCGGCCTTGCCCGAGCCCCTCGGGCACTTCACGCACACCCTGGTGCGGGCGCTGCAACCCCCCGAGGGGGAATGGGGAGGGGGCTTGGGGGGTGGGATCAGCGGGGGGACGGCACTGCTGACATTGCCGGGACCCCCCCGCGGCGAGGAGGCACCGGGCGAAATGGGGAGGGGGCTTGCGGGGCGTTTGGGCGGTGGGATTATCGGGGGATGGGGGGGGGGGGGATGAACAGGGGGGCGAGGGGAGGGGGTTTGGGGGGATGACCCCATGACCCCCTGTCCCTACCCCAGCTCGGGGGGCTCTGGGGGGGTCGCTGTGGGTTTGGGGGGGCTCTAACCCGGTGTCCTCCCCCCATGACCCCCCCATTTCCTTGCAGCTCGGGGGGCTCTGGAGGATCTCTGTGTGTTCAGGTGTCTGTGTGTGTTCTGGGGGGTTTGTGCCCGCTGTCCCCCTCCGTGACCCCCCCCATGTCCCCCCCCCGACCCCCCCTGTCACCCCCTGCCCCCCCTGAGCTCGGGGGGCTCCGGGAGGTGCTGGAGCAGCTCCAGCTCCGGGCGCTGTCGGTGTCGGACGAGAAGGCGACGCTGGACCAGCGGACGTTCTGTTCACCGGTGAGTCTGGGACCCCTGGAACCCCCCCTGACCCTCCAGCGGGTCCCAAACCCCCCTGCCCTCCCCAGGCCGGGAATTTTTTGTGGGAATCTCGCCCTGGACCAACCTGCTGACGCCTTCAGGGTGAGACCCCCGGGGGTTTGGGGGGGCTCAGATCCCCTGGGAGGGTAGGGGGATTCTGGGTGTGGCTTGGAGGGAATTTCGGAGGGAATTTGGGGGTTCTGACCTGCAGAGGGTTTGGGGGGATCTTGGGGGAAATTCAGGGGGCTTTGGAGAATTTTGAGGGTAATTTGATGGGGCTCTGTGTGGTTCAGACTTTCGAGAAATTTTGGGGTTCAAAGCTCTGGGGGGTTTGGGGGAAATTTGGGGGGATCTTGGGGAAATTTGGGGGGCTTTGTGGGGAAATCTTGGGGAATTTGGAGGGTTTTAGGGGGCTTTGAGGGAGCTCTGGGTGGTTCAGATCCCCAATAAATTTTGGGGTTCAGAGCCTTGGGGGGGTTTGGGGGAATTTGGGGGGGCTTTGGGGAAAATTTTGGGGGCACTTTGTAAGGGAGTCTCTTTTGGGCTTTTTGGGGTTCAGTGAGGCCCCAAAAAACCCAGTGAGACCCCAAAAATCCAGGTGAGACCCCCCCAAAAATCTGCTGAGACCCCTAAAAATCTGCTGGGATACCCAAAAACACACTGAGACCCCCAAGCAGCCCCCAAAACTCAATGAGACCCACAAAACCCACTGGGATCCCCAAAATCTCGGTGGGACCCCTGAACAGCCCCCAAAAAACCCAGTGAGACCCCTAAAAAAACAGGTGGGTTTCCCAGAAACACACCTAGACTCCCAAAAACCGCCCAAAATCCCACTGAAACCCCATAAGGGGCCCCCAAAATTCGGTGAGGCCCTCCAAAAAACCCTGAGACCCCCAAAATCCCACTGAGACCCCTGAAGGGCCCCCAAAAACTCAATGAGACCCCCAAGCAGGCCCCGAAATTCGGTGAGAGCCCAAAAACCTCTGAGACCCCAGAAAGGCCCCCAAAAAACCTGGTAAAACCCCAAAAATCCGGGTGAGACCCCCAAAAATTTGCTGAGACCCCTAAAAATCCGCTGGGATACCCAAAAACACACTGAGACCCCCGAACGTCCCCCAAAAACTCACTGAAACCCTCTGAGACCCCCCAAAACCCCCCTGAGCCCCCCACCCCACTCAATGTGCGGGTATTTTTGGGGTCCATGACGCTGATGTCCATCAGTTTGGTGTTCAGGTACTGGGGAGAGAGCAAGGGAGGGGTCAGAGGGGTCTGAAAACCCCCCGGGACCCCCCCTGGGACCCCCCACTCACCTGATCCACTGAGTGCAGCGTCCCACAGGTGCTGGGGAGAGACAATGGGGAATTTGAGGAGGGGTCTCAGAGGGGCCCTGCCCAGCAATCACCACACAGAGATCCCAACCAATCCCCGGCACTCCCAAAATCCCCCCCAACAATTCCAGACCCAGGGACTCATTCCCATCCCCGCTGTGGGTTGAACCCCTGCACTTATCTGTCAGAGATCAAGGGATTGGAATCCAGATCAGGTGAGAAGAGCTGTTCCACTCTCTGGGAAACTCCTGCCATCGCTGGGCTGTTGTCTCAGTCAGCTACAATAAAGAAAACCAGGCATCAGGCATTCTCTCAGTAGCACACAAGCCAAACCCTGATAATTTCACTGCTCACCATCCCCCAAAAATGCCCGGAGCCTCAGGGCACATCCTGACACTGTCCTAGCAGGGTAGGCCTGGCTTAAGGAGAGACGAGGTGATGTGGCATGGCTGAAACTTGGCTGGGGCTGAAACTTGGCTGGATCTGCACTTATTCTCCCAAACTCCCAACTGCTGGGATCATTGTCTTCCCCCCGACCCCCACCAATGACAGAGCCCCACCCGGCCACCTCCTTTGTCCATGGGCCATCACCTTTGTCCATGGGCCATCACCTTTGTCCCTGGGCCATCACCTTTGTCCATGGGCCATTCTCTTTGTCCCTGGGCCATTACCATTGTCCCTGGGCCATTCCCTTTGTCCATGGGCCATTCCCTTTGTCCCTGGGCCATTACCATTGTCCCTGGGCCATTACCATTGTCCCTGGGCCATTACCATTGTCCCTGGGCCATCACCTTTGTCCCTGGACCATTCCCCTTGCACATGGACCATTCCCCTTGCCCATGGACCATCACCTTTTTCCATGGCCCATTAGGAGCTGGGTGCGGCCCGAGGAGCTTCCTTTACCATGATAATGGGAAGGAAATGCTACAGCGAGAAAGAGTAGGGGGGAACAAAGCCCCCAACCCCCCAAACCAGGGCAGCACCAAAAACAACGTGGGAAAGGCAAAATGAGCGTGTTCTCTGCCAGAAAATGAGTAATGATATTAATCAGAACTTCTGGAGAAATTTAGGAACATCACTTTGATGTGATAAATACAGTCCATGCCCGTCCTTCCAGCCCAGGTGAAAACAGGAAGGAAAACAGCAGGAAAAGCAGAGTGCCTTTATTTGGATGTATTTCCTAAAGGCTCTGTACTGTTCCCCGCCCAGCTCAGGAGCTGAACTGCTCTCGCAGGACACAGTGTCTGAAGGAACGCTGCAGCTGTGACATTAAAGCCACCAAAAACAGTGACTAAACAGAAACAGATCCTTACCTGGTTCGATGCCCCCATCTCTGGCTCCTCCTCACGGGGGTTCCCTGCTCCAGGGAGGAATGTGCACACAGCTCCCGAGATCTGGGCTAAGACGCTGTCCCTACCAAGCAGAAGACAAGGGGTTAACAAAGCTTTGGACACATTCTGTCCTCAGAATAGTTAGACAAAACATCCATCAACGTGGATCTTTAATAAGGACAGCTTGCACCTAGGCTTGCAATAGACTTTTGTGTGTTATTACTGCAAAGTCTGAACTTATTTTGGTATTAAAAGTGTTTAAACAAGATTTACCGTGAGCTCTGCACCCTGCCATGCTGGATATCCTCACACCCATCCAGGCTGAGGCAGCTCTCACATTGGCAGAGTAGTTATAAAACCATGCCCAGATTCATCAACTGAAAATCAGATTTTCTGACAATTAAAATCAGCTTTAAGCAAAAGAATTGAGTTATATCCATAACTATAAACGAGCAAAGATGCAACGTCTTTTATCCTGCAGGCACTTTACAGCTGAGAGTTTCTAACACAGTATGGCAAATACCTTGTAGCTTCAAGAGAACTGAAACAAGCCTTTAGTAGCCATGTGGTACAGCTTAAAGCAGCCTGCAGAACATTAAAATACGGCCGTGGCAGTTATTGCTTTTTGCAGCCTTTTTAAAGGACTGAAAATTTTCAGATTCAGTGAGGCTAATCAGTCTGTGGAATATGAGCAGGAGCTTTTGTTCAAGGTTTGTTATAAAATCAATTATTCAGGTAACACAGGAACCTCTTCACAGCCCAGACACAAAGGTGTATTTCCCATTATGGTAAAAATCAGTGTACTATGCTGGCAATGCTGCGTTCTGCAGCTGTGTTCTCACACACACTCGGAAACACCTCGGCACACACGGACACAGCCGGACACTGCACCCTCAGAAACTCTCAGACACACTCATGCACACTCGGACACTCACAAACAGACACACGTGGACAGAATAAATATAAAAAGTGATATACGGCTCATCGTATATATAATAGGTGATATAAAACATGCCCCCCTATGTAATAAGTGAAATATCATATGTCCCCCATGGAAAAAAGTGATAAATCACATGCCCCTCATATAATAAATGAAATAATTAACGTCATTAAAAGAATCTAAAGTACTAGAAAATAAAAAAACCCACTACCACGGAAAAAAAAACCAAGACCAGAAAACAAACCAAACCCCTACTTTAAAAATCCACCCTATAAGTATCCATGTTCCCTAAAATAAAACTAATAGAAGACACCAAAACAGCCAATCAATCAATCAAACTACAAAAATAAAAATAGCACAAATAAACCTAACTTAACACAAAACTAAAATTACTCCTAACTCCATGAACTCCTTATGCCTCAAACCATCAAAAAAAAATACCACTGATAAATAAACACAAAATCAAAAGATAAATTTAACCATAAAGAGTATCTCCCAAATTATCCATAACTATAAAACATTACAATCAAACAAACCAAATAAATAAAACCCCTATGATATAATAATAAACCAACATAAACATACAATAAAACCCCATATATAATGTTCCAATTATATTATTTTAAAAAGCCTAATAAATTAGCTATGACATGACCTCAAACCCACCAAAACAACCGCTACATACTCACAATAATAAAAGTCGTCACAAAATAATTAAAAACCCATCCTCCGCCTTATGCTACAGCCCATAACACCATCGTAAACCTTAGAAACATATCCTTTAAAAACAACACCCCACAAAAAAACCCAACAGTAAAACACAATTCAAAGAAAACCTTACCAATACCACAGACCTTATCATACACCATGTATAAACAGAACTATACATTATATTATGGAAAACCATCTTAAAAGCACTACATAAAAAAAACCTTTCAAATATTAAAAACCAAAAATTCACAGCCAAAACTCCAGCAGCAGAGCCGGTCCTACCCAAAATCCCCATCACACATATCAAAGTCTACTTTAAAAACCTACTTCAATTCATCCTACCTCAAATACAAAGCCATCCATACAGCGACCTTTATTCAAACCCAAAATTGAACATAGTCAATAACACCGAAAAATAAAACAACACACTATATACCACCAAAAAATAAAATACTGAATTAAAACCAAATATAAATACCACTATGTATTAAAGAGCACAGTCACCATCTGTACTTTACTGGAACTAAAACTAAATGTATATATACAATTAAAATGCATTACCTTCGGCATATACCTGACTATATAAAATAATTAACTGTACTAGAAGGATTATAATAAAATATCCTCTATCATCCTCCAATAAACTCTCTCTCAACTATATAGGCTAACACACACACAAAAAAAAAAAAAACCTAAAAAAAAAAATCTAGTTTTTACTTCTCATTCATTAGCTGTTGTAGATAATAACCAAATCAAGCCGAATTAAATAAATTTCCTTTACTGTCCCCCCCCCGCTCTGGAAGTGGAGGACACAGGGGACCCGCAGCTGTCCCCGCCTCTTCTCCAAATCTCTGTGCAATCATGGATTAATTTTTCTTTAGATATTTCTCTAATCGGGACTCCCCTCCCCGTGATCTATCATTTAACCCAGCGGGCTGTCCCTTGTTATTTCGGGCAACTTACCTTTTTATTTAAATCTTTTTCGGTTTCTCCGGGGTTTTCCTGGCGTTTGTTCTTTTTCTGTCTTATTTCTTCCAAAAAAAAAAAAAAAATCCCAAGCTATTGTTATAGATAATAACCGAATCAAGCCGAATTAAATAGTAAAACAGCAACCAAAAATACGGTCTTGGGAAGCCACAAACTCAACAGGACAGCACCGAGCCCGGGAATTCGGTGCGGGCTGATCACACACGCTGATCTGACCTCTGTCGCATCAGACCACGCTGTGTTCTCACTGCCATCCCAGTTTTTATACAGATTTGTCTGGCCTGAGGCCAGAGCTCCCTTTGTTTCTGCTGAGCATTCTCGGATTCAGATGAAACTTTTTTGGTGCTGCCCTGCACAAAAGTCCCTCCTGCGTGTGATGGGGGCTGTGTGTGCTCCCTGTTGATGTGTAATTCCTTGGGAGTTCTGTTTTATCTCTTACGGGGACCGGTGATGGGCTCTGATATCGGTACTTGACAGCTCTTTATCGATGATTTCTCCCGTCTGGTTGTCTCAGGATCGTTGAGCCAGGTTTGTTGAGATGCTAATTAAGGCCTTTGTCCATGGCTTGGGGTGTGGGTGGCAGTGGCTGAAAAGTTCTCTTTATTTATTTTATACAACTTTCTTATATATAAACACGAATGATAACAACATATCACAATGCCTCCCCTTCTATATAACCAAATTAATTTGTGTTCCCTTTTTAATTTTCTTCAGATCTATCACTGCTATTCCATCCCTTCATTGACTCTTCTCGATAATTTATGTAAGGGAGATTATTTTTTCCTATTTGTTCTTTTAATTTTGTAAGTGCCTTTACTGCACTGGCATTTACCTTTCCTTCTCCCGATTTCAATAATTTGGATGCTTTACTTTTCACTCTTCCAGATTTAAATTCTGGGTCCATGGGCACAGCGGCTTTTTGCATGCCCTGCCCCACTGAGTGCATTAATTTGATTAAACAAGGTATCAAGCATGGTAGGAAGATGATTTCAGCTACTGAGCACAGGATAAAGAACACAATTTTTTTCCACTGTGCTCCCGAGAATGACTGTCCTCACCAAGATGCCTGGAGAATGGAATTCCACTTTTGGACTGGGACATGTGCCACCCTTTTTATTTCTGTAGCAAGATCCCTTATAGTTTTTCTACAATCAATTTCAACACAACATTCTGTTCTAAGGCTATTTGTTTTATTTAGCTTTCAGGATCCATGCCTTCCTTGTTTCTGGAGAAACAAAAAGTGTTATTGAATTGGGCACAAACCCGTTTGTCATTTTCTTCGAGTAGGTCGGTGATGATTGGTTTACCGTCCGAGATTAATCCATTCTCAAACTTGAGATTTTTGCCCACCCAATATATTTTTCCTTCTATGACACACATATTTAATCGGGTATTGTCATAGCATAACTCATTCACCTGAAAATAAGCCACAAATACCGACTTTTGTTTTCCCCTTACCCACACCGAGCGATTGCATTGTCCACAAGTGGGAAGAGGTGTTCGATTGGCATTTCTCTTCTGGATATTGTGAGCAAATATCTCTGACTGCCCTTTCCCATGTCTTGCCTTGAGATCCTAGCACATCATTTTCTTTCCCCATTTACACCTCACATACCGAGTGCCGTTAAATGCTCAGTTCTCCTCCTTTTCTTTACGGGTGCGGTTGGCCAGGACAGAGCGAGTCGGGGTGATAATTGTGGGCATCCCCCACACTCATTGGGACATGGCCAGGCTCAGGCCCAAACCTTTTCTTGGCAGCAGAGGTGTTCTTTAGGGGACCAACACAAAGTCCGAGCTGGATATCGCCTCTTTAAGACATCCCACCCCGACAATTTTATCCTGTCCGTCCAACAGGGCACCTTATTTGTTCTCTGGCACTCTACTCTTAAAATTTCAGCCCTGCAATTTAGTTTCCCACTAACCCCGTGTTGACATAAGAGAACCCGCTCTACAGAATCTAATTCAGCAATATTCAATTCAGTATCAAGCACTAGAATTCGGTCAGTCAAAGACAGCTCTTTTCAAAACACTCGGTACAGAGCCCTTCAGGTCAGATCTCCCTACACAATGTGTAACCCAAACTTCACAACAGATTTGGCACTTGAAACGAACAAAAGGAAAACACCAGCACCCAGAAGCTATTCACCTTATCTGATCTAGGTTGATCACCGGCTTGTTTTGGGCAATTTTATCGTGATGTCTCCGGGGAGGAAGCCACTTTGCACTTGGGTGTTTGTGGTTTTCACTCTGGAGGCGAGTGTCCAGCCTTTTTCTGCTGTCCGCACTGCTGTGTCTGTGGTTAAAAGGACAAGAAAAGGACCTTCCCAGTGAGGAGAGGGAGAAACCTCTTTCCAGGTTTTAATGAGGACCCGATCTCCCGGCTGTATTTTGTGTATGGCGAACCCCAAAGGAGCATTTTGTGTGACAATTCCTTGTTTTCGCAATTTTTGTAAATTTTTATTTATTGTTATCAAGTAGGGTTATATTTGTCCATCTTCTATTTTTGGATGTCCCACTGGCATCCCATGGCCATAAGGCATCTCGTGTAACATTTTAAAAGGAGATAGCCCTGTCTCAGAGTGAGGCATTGTTCAATATTTGATAATGCTAAGGGGAGGTATTTTGGCCAGGACATTTTTGTTTATATCATTAATTTTGATAGTTGAGCTTTTAAGGTCTGGTTCATTTTCTCAACTTGTCCAGAACTCTGGGGATGCCATGGTGTATGATATTCCCACCGAATTCCTGGGGCTTCAGCCACTTGTTTAATAACCTTTGAGGTGAAATGTGTTCCTTGGTCTGAGCCTATAAAGTTGATTATACCATACCGGGGGATGGTTTCCTCCAGAAGGAATTTAGAAACTGTCTGGGCTGTAGCCCTCGAGCTTGGGTAAGCTTCTACCCAATGAGTTAATTTGTCTACTAGTACCAGCAAGAATTTAGACCTCCCAACCTTTGATAATTCAGTGAAATCCACTTGGATTCTTTCAAATGGACCATAGGCATGGCACTTTTATCAGTTAAAGCAATAAAAAATCTGAGGTGTTGTCCCAGCCAAGTATTTTGATCCCTTCAGAATCCAGAGCAGGTTTTTAAATGAAAGAAATTTAGCCATATTTATTTTCTGTGTATAATTTAACTCAAAGATAAGAAGACAGTCTGATTTAATAATCTATTCAGCATTACAGAAAATTGGTGATTTTAAAAGCCTCTGATTAAAGATTCTAGGATCCCGTTTCCTTCCACTGCAGCAGAATAAACCTTTTTTTAAAACCTATTACAAGTTTGTGGTTTTTTACAAACATTCTGAACACAGAACTCAAATTATCCCAGACTTTTAGCATATCCTTAAAAACTGATTAACATACTCCATCTGTTGGTGTGCCAAGCAAGTGTCCAAATGAGCAGCATTTCCATGGAGATGTGTAAAACTCTGGTTAGAGCAGGAAAACAGCTCCAGCAGGGGGAGGGCATTGGAGGGGTGTTTATTGCAGCGTGGTTGCTGCACTGGTGGGCGAGGTTGGTGCTGTCCTGCAGTGTCCAGGACCTGCTCACCCCAGAGCTGTGCCTGTGAACACTTTGGGTGCTCACTTGCAGGAAGAACAGTAAAAATAATTCCATTTCAGCACGTTTTAATGAGTACCCACCTCAGTGCTCAGATCTCTTTCCCATCCCTGAGAAAGTGCAGCCTGGGCTGCAGAAGCCAGGTGAGGCTTGTTGCTTTTTACAAACAATGTTCTCTGAAGGGTGAAGGTGGCACTTGAGCAGCTGCAGAAGGGCTGGGATGGAATCAGAGCTGGGGTTTGGAGCTGAAATGGGGCTTGGAGACCTTTGTGAGGATAAGTGCTTTGGAGCAGGCATCAGAATCAATCTCCTAGAGCATGCTGCTTCATGAAAACAAAGCCAGGAACATCTGGGCCTGGCTCAGCACACGGCAGCCCAAAGAGCAGAGCTGTGTCCAGGGAGCTGGGACTGAAGCTGCATCCCAGGGAGCAGGGAGCACATCTGTTCTGGGAGGCAGCTGGGGAGGCTGCCTGCAGCCTGGCATTTTGGAAAAAGGTGCTTTTCTCGATGGTATTCCAGGGAAAAAGGTTTGTTTTCATTTTTAGTGGCAGCTCCGAGGGGCTGCTGGAATTCCTGTAACAGCAAATGACATTTCCAGCAAGGATAAAGCCCAGCTGCTGGCAGGAGCTCACAGGTTATTGTGGATAATCACTGAAAAGGCAAAGCATTGATTGTGGAGTGATTCTTACCGGGAATTCACTTAGCATTCTCTCTCTGTGAGAGAATGGGGAGTGAATGGTGCACTGGGAACGGTTCTGTCTGAGATTCAGACAGCAGCTGACAGCTCAGGGCTCACGGAGCTCCTGGCTGTGCAAACCAGGCTGGGAATGCCCAGAGTGGGTGTGGGGGATCAGAATTGCCCTTTTCCCTGGAGCAGGAGTGGCTGCAGGGAGGGAGAGGCATTGCTGTGCATTTCCCTGGCAAGAGATGAGCTGCAGAGGGGCAGAGCTGCAGCCAGGTCCTTGCAGCAGCTGCTGAACAAGGTGGCCTGGGGAATAAAAAGTGGGGCAGGAATAAAAATATCCCTGGAGATGAGGTGGCCACGGCCCCAGAGTGGGTGCAGGAAGCTCGTGGTGATTCCCTGCTCCTGGAAGGAAAGGTTTTGTGTGCTGGGAAGGAGCTCAGCCAGAGTGCACACAAGCATTTTAACACAGGGAGTTGAGGTTCTGTTGTCTCATGTGGTGGTTTCACAACACATCCACCTCAATTACTGTTTCTTTGTTGCTGGGGAGCACAAGCAGAGGAGGAAAATAATAATTTAAATTTAACTCTGCTAAATATACATGAGATTTCCTGGGACAAAGAAAAGACTTCTGTAGCTTGAGGGGGTGTTGCTGTGCCAGATTTCAGAGGCTCCACTACAGCCAATAACATTCTTGGAACAGCTTAGTTGGAAGCATTTTTACAACATTTTTTTAGGCAACACAAATACAGCCATTGCCTCCAGGAATGTATGGGATTGCTCTGGAAGTCACACCAAATATATCTGATTGTTACTGGATTTATTTTGGGGAATTAGAGAGAGTCCAGGATGAAATAATTTGCAGATCATGCCCTTGAAATTTTAAGAAAATGTTTCAAAATGTCTGTCTGGCCTGACTTTCCTGGGATGATTGTGGTCCCAGGATACAGTCAGGTATTCCAAGGGCAGGGGCTCTGTGTGTTCACTCTCCCCAGGACAATGAAACCTTTCCTCAACTCCTGTTCCTGAAACTGCCTTGTAATAAGGACTCCAGCTGCCACATGATGCCAGTTACAGTAAATCTAAGCTAACTGCAGTTCATGGGTCAAACAGGTAGTAGATAATTCTCCAATAAATGTGCCTTATTAAAAAAAATCTTCTGTCTGGTGCATGGCATTATTCTGAGGCACTTTCTGATAAATGGGAATTCGTTGCACAAAACATCTTTTTGAAAACCCTAATTTGATAATGTGAGTGCTGCTAAAAGAATTGATTTCTGAACTGGTGGGGATGGTGGCACTTTTATGTTACTGCCTATTTTAAATGTTACAACAGCTCGAGGCCAAGATTTGAAGGCACTTAAGCATGCCCAGGTCCATCAGGGAATTTTCTGCTCCATCCACCAAAACCCCCAGCAGTTTTGCCATAAGGTGTAAAGGTTCCAGTGCAGTGTCACAGGACAAAACCTCACCTTGTCCTGGTTGTGCTCTGGAGTCACAGCTGGGAACTGATGATTTTGTTTTCACAATAAATATCCCCAAACTCACATTGAAGTAACGAGTCAAAGCTGATCATGCAGAGGCACTCTGAAATGTTTCCACGAGGAGGGGTGGGTGTTTTGGGGGTCAGAGCACTGGGGGAAATGCACTTCCCCAGGCAGCTTTCCTCTTAGGAGAGGTGCTGCACTGCTGGGTGCTGGGAAGGCTGCAGGAGATAGGATATCCTGAATTCTGCAGCTGGAGCCCCTGTCCAGCTGCAGTGGGGTGTGCCTGGCCCCCTCCCTTCATTCTGGGCTGTGCCCAGGGCAGCTGGACCAATATCCTGAACTCTGCAGCTGGAGCCCCTGTCCAGCTGAGGTGTGCCTGGATCCCTCCCCTCCTTCTGAGCTGTACCCAGGGCAGTTGGACCAATATCCTGAATTCTGCACCTGAAGCTCCTGTCCAGCTGAGGTGTGCCTGGCCCCCTCCCCTCATTCTGGGCTGTACCCAGGGCAGCTGGACCAATATCCTGAATTCTGCAGCTGGAGCCCCTGTCCAGCTGCAGTGAGGTGTGCCTGGTCCCCTCCCCTCATTCTGGGCTGTACCCAGGGCAGCTGGACCAATATCCTGAATTCTGCAGCTGGAGCCCCTGTCCAGCTGAGGTGTGCCTGGTCCCCTCTCCTCATGCTGGGCTGTACCCAGGGCAGCTGGACCAATATCCTGAATTCTGCAGCTGGAGCCCCTGTCCAGCTGGGGTGTGCCTGGCCCCCTCCCCTCATTCTGGGCTGTACCCAGGGCAGCTGGACCAATATCCTGAATTCTGCAGCTGGACCAATATCCTGAATTCTGCAGCTGGACCAACATCCTGAATTCTGCAGCTGGAGCCCCTGTCCAGCTGAGGTGTGCCTGGCCCCCTCCCCTCATTCTGGGCTGTACCCAGGGCAGCTGGACCAGAGCTGCGAGAGGATTTTCCCTCTGCTCTGACCTGCACTGGCTGCTTCCTGCAGAGCTGATTTAGGAGCTGGATTGATGATCCTTGGGGTGCATTCCTGCAGGATATGCTGTGACTGCACGATCCGAGCCCGTGCTGTGTCCCTGCCAGCCCTCCCAGCACTAGATGGTGCCAGGCTCTGCCGTGCCACGCTGAGGAATGGCAGAGCCGATTGCCCGGGCACTGGAGCGAGGCAGAGCCATCAAACTGCGCTGCAAACAATGTTCATCAATTATGCCATAAGTACTGGGCCACGATAAAATCAGCAATTAAGGCCAAATGCTTATTAAGGACTGAGAGATGCAGTGAGAGCTCAGTGGGCCGTGAGGAGCTGGAGCCCAGCTGATTCCTCTGCTTTTCCCAGCTCACACACAAATGGCTGCTGCTGTTTGCCACTGTTGGGAATGGCAATTCCAGGGGAAGGGCTCTGAAATTCCCAGTAATTTGTTGCAAGCAGGTGATGAGGGTCTCTGTAGTGAGTGCAGGAATCCACTGTTCCAGCCCAATTCCCTGTGCTGGTTGTGCCCACTGGTTAGGTCACAGTTATGATTCCTGTCCTAGTGGTTTTTGTTGTTTTTTTTCTTGTAGACTAAGAAAGCCACAAATTGAGCATCAGAGATAGTTGGTGTGTTTGTGTCAAACCCTGACATGAGCTTGGAGCATGCTTTCATATCCCCAAGTATATTTTCAGAGCTCCTTCCTTTGTCCTGAAGGAAAAAAGAAAACAAATTATTATTGCAACAACTGGGTAGAAAAGCACTTTTTGTCATGCTTGGGAATCTTCTGTGGTTTTTTCCTGCCTTCAGAATAGAACCCCAGGATTTGATTGGTAAACTGGTCACAACTTGGGCAGATTTCCTTTACTGCTCCAGAGGAATTGGCATTTCAGTGCAGGAAAAGCAGCAGGTCGAGCTGAGGACTGGGAGAGCTCTCTGTGTGCATTGTGCATTAGCATAGTTTCAATTATAAATAAAGTGTGCATTTCTAATTCAATTTAGGTGTCAGTGAAACAGCAGCCACTGAGCAGTGGATATTTACAGGCTCTCCAGCACGGAGCTGAACCCAGCCCCACTCCCTTGTGCACATCACATCAACAGGAATCATCTTCCCTGAGACTTCTCTGGGAACCTTCCAGAGAAGGCTGAGAGCTCAGCCAGCCTGTGCAGGGCACAGGAGGGACACAGGGAGACATCTCCCAGTCCAGTGCTGGCTGTGGGTCAGGGACACAGTTTACAGAAGCCAAAACTCAGGCTGTGCTGGGCCCTCCCTCAGCAGGACAGGGACCAGCTGTGTGCTGCTGCAGGGTGAATTCCCAGGGCCATTCCAGGTCTGTTAGCCAGGGATCACTGCAGGGAAATCCTGGGCTCCACAAGGGCAAAAGGAATATCGAGCCAGCTAAGGAAAAGCTGACATAGGGCAGAAATGGGATCTGTTTTCAAGAGCAAATGGTTCCATTAAGCCCAGGGAAGTGCTCGTGTCCTTGGAAGTCAGAGCTGGCCTGAAGTGCTGTGTCCATCAGGGCACTCTAAACTGAACAGGCCTTGATGTGCTAAATTAGCTCTCAAATCGTTTAAGCAATGCTTCCAGAGAAAACTTGTATTTCCCTGTCCCTCTGACTGTGGTTCTTTCCTTTCTTGCCTTTGCTCCTCGTCCTCTGCCGCACACCCGCTGCAGAAATTTTGTTGTTCTCCAAGTGCCAAATTGCTTCCCTCCTGTCACTTGATTTTTTCTAATGCTCAGTCTCATTAAGGCCTGGGAGCCAAGACGTGCAGAACAAGGGGGTCAATTGTGCTCCCACTTGCATGGTGTGAGCCCAGAGCAGCTCTGTGGAACGCTGCAGGAAATTTCCATGAGCCCTGGCAGAGCTGCTGGGCTGGGCAGCTCAGGGGGAGCTGACTCAAAGCTCCCGGAGCATCAGGAGGCACCAAAGACAATCCATTGCCACAGGAGCTGCCACACTGCATGGGAATGAGGAGGGAGAGGGCTGGGAGGCAGCCAGGCTGTCCTTGTCACAGGTGTCCTTGGCAGTGCTGCTGTCCTGTGGGCTC